>NC_092337.1:125437500-125537500 GCF_046630445.1 Rutidosis leptorrhynchoides
CTAACAGTAAGCATTACGTCTTTCAATCTGTTTGTAGACCTATTAGTAAAGGTGACGATGTAGATTCGGATCCCGACACTAAGACTAAAAATTTTTGGTTCGTACTTAACAACAGCTCCTAGCTTGATAAATACAAGGAGTAAGTGTTTATTCCCCCTCATATTTTATTTGTAAGTTATATATTTGATGATTATACTAATATATCGAATATTTGCAGTGACTTTACAAATGAAATGCGGAGAGCCAATATGGAAATAGAGTTTTCGGGTTGGTTCAAACACAAGGTAAACTCGTTGGCCTGCATCACCCTTTATAAGTAATGATTTTCTTATCTTGTCTAACCTCGTCTTTTCGTAGATCAAGTCTTTGTGAATAAATGACAAATCTCAAGTTAGTGATGAGTTACTTGCTTTGGCACATGGACCAATACATGTAACATCTTACACCGCTTGCATATGTAACGGTGTGAGGTTTGTGGTTCAAAGTCGAGATTTATGCCGAAAAACGCAGAACAGTGGAATTTCATCTCCTGGTGGTCCTGGGGGAACACTTTATTATGGTGTGTTGGAAGAAATTCTGGAGCTTAATTATTTATTTAGGTCCAATAATGTTTTTTTTTTATTATTTCGCTACAAATGGTTCAAAACCGTCGACAATAAATGTGTCACAAACAATAACATAACCACCATTAATACTCAACAAGAATGGTATAAAGACAATCAATACATCCTTGCAACACAAGAAAATCTAGTCTTTTACCTTGATGACCCGATTAAAAGAAGAGGTCAGCAAAGAAAGTATTGGAAGGTTGTTCAAGAAGTACACTAGCGAAACACATGGGATCGAGATTTCTTCGTTGGAGATAACGAGTTGGATCTTTTCAATGGCAGCACTTTGTCAGATATTCGTTTGTCTTCTAACTTGGAAGAAGTCGTTCAAACAAATTTGAGAAGAAACGAATCAACGGTGGTTGAAGCAGACATCCGTGCCACAGTTGATCTTAATGTCGAGGGGAGCTACTATGAAGACAACGATTTCGATGAAGATTTAGACGACGATATAGTCAATGTTGTAGAGACAATGCAGTCAACCAAGTAGTCAACGATGAAGACGACGATAATGACGATGATTTAGAGATTGAATTTGAGGAGGAAGATTTAGAGACATATGTGCCCGTTGGTGACAACTCTCGGACCTTTAATTACATTTTGGGTACTACTTTAAATGGGATACCACTATATTATCCTAATTGGAACGATGTACCCGAACATTTTAAGCTTACAATAATCCCAAAAACTGAGGTTAAATACGTTTAAATTTATAATTGTATACGTACAATCATATATATATATATATATATATATATATATATATATATATATATATATATATATATATATATATATATATATATATATATATATATATATTGTTGACTTAACTATTTCTCATAATTATGTAGCGGTTCTTCAACTTAAGGCCGCATCTTGAAGGTCCCGATGGTGATATGGTTCGAAATAGTATAAACCAAGCTTGCGGTAAATTATACCGGGACAAAAAATATAAGTTCAAAAAGAAGTTTTGGAGCAAAAAAGGAGAAAACAACAACCCGCCACCCGGATGCAAATTAACCCAAGCTGATTGGAATCTCTATAAAGAGATGATTGGAAGTGAACAACACCAAAGAAGGTTCGAAGCAAATATTGAATGTCATTCAAATCAAACCGTCAAAAGTCACCAAGGCCGAAAGTCATTCGCTCAAAATCGATATGAGCATGTAAGTTAGTATAATTTTAATTTGGATAATATATACATACTTGCATATATATATATATATATATATATATATATATATATATATATATATATATATATATATATATATATATATATATATATATATATATATATATATATATATATATATATATATATATATATATATATATATATATATATATATACGTACTTATATATATGTACAAATTAGTAAAAAAAATATGTACATATTTATCAATATCATATATTTACAGCGTAACCGGAAAACAAACGAGCAAGAGAGCTTAATCGAAGGCTATAAGCGGAACAATACAGATGACTGTGGAAATTGGTATATACCTTCCGAGGAAACCGAACGCATTATGTAAGTAATTATAATCACTAGCTCGTTAATTTGTATAATAAACACATATCATTTTCAAGTTTTTAGTGGTGGTTATTCTTGCGTTTTAACTATGAAGAATGACATGGTACGGATGCGTAATGAGCAAGGTGGAGCACAAAATCCAATGAGTGAACCAAAAATCATGCGAGATGTCTTAGGTCATCGGTATGGATGGGAACGTGGTGTTGGTCCAAGTTTTGCACGAAGGTCGGTTGATTCGTGTACTTCCACCCAAACAAGTCAACGAATGTTCACGGATGATGAATATAATCGTAGGTGGGCCGCGGACCGGGAAAGGTTAAAACTCGAGGTGGCGAATGAAGTCACGAAATCGATGTCAAAAACTATTAAAAAAACTATGCGCGATTTCTTCATGAACAACTTGGGTTTTGGCTGCGGAAAGGGAGGAAAGGGAAAAGAAAAGGTTCCGGTGGAGATGCAAAGTAGTGAGGAGGAGGAGGAGGATCAAACTATGGATTCGGATGACGACATGGCAATGTAATCAAAACAATTTGTTAACGTTTATGTAATAACTAAAACTTAAATTCGTAGGATGTTATGTAATAACTTGAATTGTTAACCTTTCCTTAATTTTCGTTTAATCGTATTTTTAGTTGTTAATGTGATGTTATTGGTGTTATGTATGCTGGAAAATTGGTTACAATCAGGTTGCGAAGAAACGCCCGAATTACCGGGTGAGAAATTGTAAAACGGCAATTTCCAGTTCAGCTACTGGAGCATTAGCGGCGATGCGTCGCCTCGAATAGTGGTACAATTGCTTTCAGCAGAATCCAGTAATGCGGCGAGGAGTCGTCGCAATTAGCCTATACCAGTAACGACGATGTGGGTCCCACTGTCACTCGCCGCAAATGTATCGCCGCAAATAAATTTCCTTTTTTTCTTTTTGATTTTTTTAAACCAAGGTGGGTCCCACTCAAAATCGTCGCAACTAACCGTCGCTAAAGACCTATTACGGCGAACGTTTGGAGTCGTTCTTATTGCGGCGATACATCACCGCAAAAGGGCTTTAGCAACGAGCCGTACAACCAATTGCGGCGAGATTAGGTGCCTCAAATGGGCCTGTTTGTTGTAGTGATCTGATTAGGACACGTGTACAATGATTTAACAGAATCTAACTAACTTTAACTCCATGTACAGCTTTCCCTTTCCTCTTTGCTGGTTGATAATCACTAGTCCATTTGGATGGGTCATTTGATCTTTTGATCTTTTGGGTCTGCACTTATTGTCTAATGAGTTGACTTCATTTTTTTGACAGACTTTCAGTCTTAATGATTGTTTTTAATGGTTTTAAGAAAAGAATATGTTGATTGGATGTTTAGGGTCAGTAATCATTATGGATTAGTTGTAATTACCACCATTTTAGCTGTTAATCACTTTGATATGTTCTTGTTTAGCCTTAATTTTCAAGGAGATAAACCATGGATGAATCAACTAGCTGCTGTTGCTTGCCTTTCTTTAGCATCAAAAGTAGAAGAAATTCAAGCACCTCTTCTTATGGACTTACAAGTATGTGTTTATTCTGTTTAAATGTTTGTTCAAATGTTTGTGAAATGTCAATGTACCTAAGTAGTTTTGTTACTAATGTAGAGTTATTTTATCCGGTGGAAGGAACAAATTTTGTGTTTGAATCAAAGACTATAATGAAAATGGAACTTTTGGTGCTTTCTTCTCTTCAATGGAAAATGAATGCAGTAACTCCACTTTCATTTTCAGTTACATTATGAGAAGGCTTGGTTTAATCACTCATAATCGATATTCGAGATCGTTACAATGTGTGAAAGACTTGTTCTTGCTGTTATTAATGGTAAGCTTGTGTTAATATTAATAATAATGTTACACATATCATTTTTCTTTTTCTTTTTCTTTTTTTTTTTCCTATCAATTTGCTTGCATAGATAGATGCTAAAATCATTTTTGTATAATTTGTGAATCTGCTGGTACTGATTGAAATAAATAGAATAATGTTTTCACTTTATTTCTAATATATGGTCTTTTGTACTCCAAATTTTTTTATTATAACAAACAACCTTTCAAAAGTCATAATTGAAATTGTCCATTTTAATGGCTGATCTTTGTAGCATTATTTCAGATTCAAGGTTTTTGGATTATCTTCCATCTTTAATGGCTGCTGCTACAATGTATCTTGTGATCCAAGAATTTGATTCGAACAAAGCATTCGATTATAAACATCGACTTAAACCTTTTCTTAAAATCAACGAGGTTCGTTCTATACTAATTTTGGTATTTGTTTTTTTTTTTTTTTTTTTACTTTCCGTTATATTTTACATATTAAACTTTGGTCAACTAGTTGAAAAATATATTAAAACCTGAAGTTTGTGTGAAATTGTGACAGGAAAAATTAGAAAATTGTTGTGAATATATCATGGAAGTATCGGATAATATCAATTATTTCATACCTCAGAAGCGAAATTACAATTATGCCCCTGGTAGTCCAAATGGTGTAATTGATTCGTATTTCAGCAGTGATAATAACTCTAGTGATTCATGGGCAGTATCATCTTAGTATGGTTATGGTTTTCGGTATTTATTTGCCAATATATGGTGTTAAGGTGCAACTAAATCACTAATCAATAAGTAGTAGGAGCTTGATTGATTCTTGCCATCTCAACATTCTTTTTAGTGAATTTGAGTTTGTTGTAGTAAGAACTGTTAAACGTATCCTATTACTAAAAGGCCTTTGACCGTCTGTCATATTACAACCTATATACCCTAACTAAATATACAGTATGAAATATGGTTGTTTCCTAGTCATATTACGAATACTTATAGTTATGCACTACTACTAAATAATAATTATAATAACCTCTGTTTATTTTAACTACTATATTACAATTATCATCTCACAAAAAAATAACTTGAACGATGTATCTTGAGAGGATCATCTTGTTCCCATTTTAAGTGTAGTATGCTACTTACTATTTGGTCGACGAGTTGCATAAACATACATTCAGATCAGGCAAAACTCAACAACACGAATACAACATAACGTGTCTAGAATACAACATTATTATAATTTTATAACCATGCATGATAAAAGTATTACTACTATGTATTGAAATACAAGTAGAAGTATATGATGAGTAGGTAAGGGACTTGATAATGGAAGCAAGCAGGGGAAAACAGAGCAGAACAGAAATGAGACTGAAGTTTGCTGCCTTCTTTGGATTGGTATTACAACAGTGATGAGTAAAAGCAGCTTTCTTTACCCCTACAATTCAGTTAGTGTAAAACCAATCACATCTTGAAATAATGACATTTAGTTGGTCTTTCATCATTTTGTGATGTTAGATCATATGCTCCAGTTAAATAATACCCACCATTGATATTGATATATTGATTGATATACCAATTATATGGTCTACATAAAAAAAAATTTATATGTTTTTACAATAAGCAATACTTTGATGCGTTTGACTTCATGTAGTACAACTTAATTACCTTGGCAGATATATTACTAGAGAGCCAATCAAGGCCTTCATAGAGTCCTTCACCAGATGTGGCACATGTACTCTGTATATACCTGTTTTCATTCAATTCAACTACTCATTAACCAAGTTCTATTGACTCAATTATTTAAAAATCACATTAAATATTTTGGGTAAAAAGCTAAAATTTAATATGAAATGATCTATTATGATGATCATGTATAGCTTACCAACGACGATGGCGTAGCGAATGGAGACCAAGTTTATCAGTGATTTCAGAAACCTTCATAGCATTCGGAAGATCTTGTTTATTAGCAAACACAAGTATTGTAGCTTCGCGAAGCGCATCCTAGAATAAACATATATGTTTAGGTATTTAATCATATAGTGAATAAACATATATGTTTAGGTATTTAATCATATAGTTAAAATGATTAATGTTCTAATGGATATAAAAAGAATTAAGGTAACATGTGACATCATAACCTCATTGAGCATACGGTGAAGCTCATCTCTAGCTTCTGTAATTCTATCTCGATCGTTGCTATCAACAACATATATAAGTCCTTGTGTGTTTTGAAAGTAGTGCCTCCATAACGGTCGAATCTTCAAATAAAATACGTCGTTAAATAGATTAAAAGCCATGAAAATTATTCGTAACCAACTACTAAGTTCTTGTTCGGTTACAAGATTATGTGTAGGTACCTTGTCTTGTCCTCCCACATCCCATACTGTAAAGCTAACATCCTTGTACTCCACGGTCTCAACGTTAAAACCTGGTTTTATTGTCAAGTTAACAATAATTAAATTAAGAAAAATGATTAACAAAACCATCCGGGCATAGCTTGGATGGCCACTGAGTTGCCCTAGCTGGCAGCCCACCCAGGTTCGAATCCGAGTTCCGCCTCGTTCGTTCAAAAAGGGAGGTTGACCATGAGGGGTGCCTTCATAGGCAATTCACCCGGTAGCGGGTCTGGCGCTCAGCGGGCTCGTTCCCCCAGGTTTACCCTCTGTGGGGGAGTCCAAAGGATTCGTTCGTAGGGGGTTCCTGAGTCACAAAAAAAAAAAAAAAAAAAAAAAAAAAAAAAAAAAATGATTAACAAGCTAATCATATATGATATGTAGAGGGGTTAATTAAGCTACCGATTGTTGGAATAGTAGTAACGATTTCTCCTAGTTTAAGCTTGTAAAGAATGGTGGTTTTGCCAGCAGCGTCGAGTCCTACCATCAAAATCCGCATTTCTTTCTTCGCAAACAACATTTTTACTAATCTTGATATCGCCATGCCCATTTTTTCTTGATACAACCAATTAAGAAACCAAATCAAGTTTTGGTTTACTTTAAGAAAGATATAGAATATAGAATTTGTTTTTTTTTTTTTTTTCTAATCAAATGTACGTTTAAAATGGTTGATATTTAATCAATTGTTTTGAGAATAAAGGAGTAGAGAATTGGATTCCAATGGGAATCAGATGTTATGAACGAGTGACTATAACAGGATGGAACCAAATTTTTAAGTTCCACTTTTTCAAAAATACATTTTCTTATAAAACTCATAAGAGTGATCCCAATGGAGACACTACTCCATCATGTGCCACGTCAGCGCCACATCAGCACTTTCTTCGCAGGACTAAATTCAAGACTAAACACTCCCAACCATGACACTCCTTTCTTCCCTTAATTAGTTAAATGTACAAGTTTAAGAAGCAAAAAATACCACATTTTAAGCCCTTCCTTCCGTCCTCAAATATGATGAAAAAGGACGCTCAGCAGCACGGAATGGTGGGCGAATACCTGGGCGGGACCTGGGCGAATTTGCTGCCATCGGCTTCCTTGTGGACTATAGCCTGGGCGGAGGGAGTATTTACTCCGTTGGGAGCAACCTAATAAGATCCCTTTTTGATTGCTATTCTACAAACAATTCAGGGATGCCACAAAGATTTTTTTTTTTTTTTTTATAAGCTAATAACTATTAGCTGTATCTTATATTAGCTATATCTTATCTATAAATAAAAGATTATGATAGAATTTGTAAGAGATTGTAATCCCTGAAAATCAGGATGTTAGTTAGGCTACATCGTGTATATATGCATACGATAGTGATCAATGAAAGACATCAATTTTACCTTCTATTATGGTATCAGCAGCCTAATACCGTGCAAATTACCTCTTAAATCAATATTCTCTTATTCTTCTGCAATCATCGATACTCACCTTCTGTATCTTCTTTATCTCTTAAACATGTCAACCGATCCTCTCAAACTTGCTGCTCAACCCATCCACTAAATCCAACACTCTATTCCCTTCAAATTGGATCTGGATACTAGAAAATACAATTCATGGTCCAAACAGTTTAAAATCCATTTTCGTGCACATGACGTCCTTGATCACCTTACTTCTGAAACACCACAAGCCTCTTTATCCAAAGGCAAAGACACAGAATTCATCACCCCTGAACTATGGGCTCGTCATGATGCTATTGTGATACAATGGATATATGCCACTTTTTCACTCGACCTGATGAACACAATAATGGAACCAGATGCCGCCGCAAAGAAAACATGGGATCGACTAAAGAGCATGTTTCACGACAACAAACACTCTCGAGCCCTAACTCTGGAAAATCAATTCGTCAACACCAAACTAGACAATTTTCACAACATGTCTACCTACTGTCAAGAACTTAAGATGATTGCAGATCAATTAGCTGATGTCGACTCAAAGGTAGAACCTCATCGATTGGTTTTACAGTTGGTGATTGGCCTCAACGATAACTATGCCCAAATTCGAACTCACATCAATCAAATGGATAAATTACCTACCTTTTATGATGCTTGGTCAAAACTGATCCTCGAAGAATCACTTAGAAATTGTCAGGCTACAATGAGCAGTTCCAACAAAAACAGCACCGCGTTGATTTCTACACCTGAAAATCAGGAAAATCGAACACAGGGTCTTAGTGATCGAGACAATACCGCTTACAATTGAGGGTCATCGGGTTATCGCGGACGTGGTCGTTCCGGAAATCGAGGTGGACGAAGTGGAAGAGGACGCAACATGTACCCTAATTTTGGTAACACTGGTTCACATGTGTCTTCCCCTCAGTCTTATAGCAGATGAAATCAACCTCACAATTGGACGTCACCCAACAATATTGGGCCGCACACCTAATTGGGCCCAAAAATCTTTTCATCAACCATGGACTAATAATTCATTCCCATGCCCATACCCTACTACCCCATGGAATCAGCCCAATATGCCTTCTGGTCTGCTAGTTTATTGGGCCCACACCCACAAGCCTAGTTTGCCTCGAACAGCTCCATGGCCTCTTACTCTCCTACTGACATCGATCAAGAACTATACACAATGTCACTCAACCCGTCAGATGATCATCGGTACATGAATAGTGGCGCTTCATCACACATGACTGGTTATCGAGGTATTCTCTCTCCCTATTTTAATTTGAGCACTCCGAAACAAATTATCGTTGGAAATGGAGATACACTTCTTATTCGTGGAATTGGAACACTCTACTACCATTTACAAATAAACCTATTCTTTTAAAAAATGTTCTTCATGCTCCTAATTTAATTAAAAATCTCATTTCTGTTCTCCATTTAACTACTGATAATTATCTTGCCATAACATTTGATCTATTTGGTTTCACTATTAAGGATTTCAGGATAGACATTCAACTCATGAGATGTAATAGCACGGGGGTCCTTTATCCACTCAGTTCTTCCACTTTTCAACAACTCATGTCTCCCACCTCTCTTGCGGCATTTTCTTCCGACATTTGGCACCATCGTCTTGGACACCCTGGCGCCAACATCTTACCATTTCTTAGAAATAAGTCGGTTAAAAGTTCATGTAAAAAAACTCATCATTTTGTGAGTCTTGCATTCTTGGCAAACATATTAAATTATCGTTTTATGATTCTACTTCTCTTACTATGTCCCCATTTGAAATAATTCACAGTGAATTTGGACTTCACCTATTTTAAGTTCTGCAGGACATAAGTACAATGTTTTTTTTTCTTAGATGATTATTCTAACTTCTTATGGACTTTTCCCATTGTATAAAAATCACAAGTTGTTGACATCTTTACATCCTTCCATACATATATTCACACTCAATTTTCGATCAACATTAAAACAATTCAATGCGATAACGGTACAAAACATAAAAATTCCAATTTCCATAGTTTTTGCAAATAAAATGGTATTGCATTCCGGTTCTCGTGTCATCACACCTCTCCAGAAAATGGGAAAGTGGAAAGAAAAATCAATCAATAATATCATTCTCACAATCCTATTTCACTCTTACACTACACCTAATTTCTGGTATCACGTCCTCTCCATGGCCACATATGTAACGACCCTACAAAATCGCCATTGACGGTGTCGTCAACTTAGGTCCCGTTACGTGGTCATAGTCCCTAAATGAGACGCGTTTGACCAAAATTATGTCGCATTCATTTGAAACGTGTAAGACTTGCAAAGTTTTAAGTAAACCAAACGGTTCGACAACATGTATAAGTTTACAAAAGTTAAGTATAAATGAAAAACTTGCGACATAATATAAGTTGAAAATCACGATTGCTATAAATAGTGTAAGTACGTATGCTTTAAGTTTGAATCCAAAGGTGCTATCACTAGCGTATGCATGTATGCTTGACCCCAAGCAAGTAATCAAAGTGTGCGGAAGCATGTATCAAGTAGCCAAGTATGAACCTGAGAAACATATAGAAAACTGTCAACGAAAAACGTTAGTGAAATCATAGGTGTATTTGTAACGTTGTTTTTGAACCACAAGATTTAGTATAAGTTGATTATCCAAATCGTTTGCATTCCAAAGTTGTTGTACGTTTGCGAGCACCCAATTATCAAGACTTAACTGTTTTGTACCCTGTTACGTAGTGTTAGAACATACACTATACCCGAAAATATATTCCATCCACTAACGGTAGCGAACCGTCCGAATGAGGGCGCGTCAAGCCCGTATGGATCCACACAACATAAGTTCACGTTTACAGCCTACAAGTGTAACTAATGATAATTGAATTGAGGCTTTTTGTTCTAACTCGCTGTGGAATGTTTGTTTTCGTACTTGTATTCAAAGTATAAAAGTATGATACGTATATGTTTCTCATCCCATAATTTAAAAAGTTGTTGAAAAGGTGGGAATATGATCTCACCGTAGTTGCATGCCAAAGTACTTGTAATTAAACGTTGTGCAATGAAAGTTGCTTAGTCTTGACCTAAACAAGTAAGTTGTATCAATACCGAGTAAGACACAAGGTCGGTCGAAATGTGTTCAATTAGTCCTATGGCTCGTTACGACTCGAATATATAGCATGTGAGTCACGTTGTCAAGTTTCATGCAAGAATCAAGTATAAAAGAAGATTAGAACGATTGCATAAGTTTTTGGTTAAGTTTGACTAAATATCAAACTTGGTCAAAGTCAAAGTCAACGCTGTCGGGTCGGGTATCCGACAATTTTTCTTCAATTAGTAGTCATATATAAACATGTTGGCCAAGTTTCATGTTAATCGGAGTTGCGAGTAAGCGGGGGTGAAAACGTGAAATCACAAAGTGATTTTGGACAGCCATTTCAGCATTTCCAGAGCACTGCTCTGCGATCGCGAGGGTCTGTGTGTGTGGGGCTCCTCGATCGCGAAGCTTCAGTTTCCAGGAGCTGAAGTTGCTGAATTCTTATATGCACGAATCCAACTTCAAACAATCACAACTAATGAACCGTAAACATTTAAAACACGTGTCTTATATCGTTGGAAAGGTAATTTAACGAGTAATACAACTAAACACATTTCATCAATCAAATTCATCATTTACAATAACATAAACCTCATCGAATGATCATTATTTAACTTTTCAAGCTCAAAAATGCAAATGGTGATTCGGAAATCCAATTTACACATATGCTGTTTCGAAGGTAATTAAACATACATTGCAACTAAACACTTACTAACAACATTTCATAGCATTCAATGCATCAAAATTCATATTCAAGGTTACTAAACCCTAACCAAAAATCATGAATTCAACAATTTTGTTAATGAAGTTTTTCTAAATCAACCTACATATCAAAACGAAGCTAATGATGCTAGTAACACATTTAATACATGAGCTTTAACATTTAACAACATTAAATCACCCAAAACACAAGATTAAACAAACCCTTTTTCAAGTTCATGCTAGTTTATGCAAAATAGCAAGATCGAGCAAATAAATCACATATTCATGTTAGACTCGAGCCATAGACACTAATTAACACACTTTTAAGTTTAAAGGTCTAATTTATGAAAATTAGAGATTTTGAAAAGCTTACCCCAAGCTATGAAATTGGTACCAAAACGTAGAGGATGAAGAGAGGATTTCAAAAGTACGATTTATTTTGATGTTTGCTTCCTTGAAATGATTTAGATGATGATTCTTTGTATTGTGAGTTTGAGAGAAATAGTGAAAGTATTAAGAAAAAGAAAGAGGGAGGTGGATAATGAATGGTGGGGAAGGGAGGTGGTGACTAGTTCAACTATTTACCACTTTGGTCAAATGGCGTATTTAGTCCCTCGAGTTTAAAAGCGGGTGTGTGAATTAACCGAACGAAATATTTTAAATATGCTAGAGTAAACGAGAGATGTTATAATTAAATAACGGAAATATTAAAACGCTAATCAACGGATGATACGAATCTAGATAACGAAATATATTAAAAAAAGACGGGCGTTAAAATAATTTAACGGAAAATGGCGGGTTATTACAACATACTTACAAAACATCATCCCCACTAAATTACTAAACTAACTTTCTCCAACTCACATACTCTACAAACGCCAACCAAAATACGACCATCTACGAGTATTCAGATGTCTTTAATTGCTACCCTCTTATTCCCGCCACCACTATCAACAAACTACAACCTGGCTAAACCCCATGTGTATTCCTAGGTTATTCAGCCACACATCGTGGTTACATATGTTACGGCTTTCGCTCTTGATAAATCATCCTTTCTAGACATGTTGTTTCTAACGAAACCATATTTGCTTTCTTTAACCCACAACCATCACAATCTGAGCACTGTGAATTTCTCCACTCTCCTTTGTCGATTCTTCCACTCGCAAACCTAACATCACTTATACTCCTGGGCCAATCCTACCCTTCGGCCCAATCACAAAGTTCAACCCAACCCGCTCATAAAGAATCTTCGCCCTCTAGCTCCACAAATAATATGCCACTTCAATCTCACTCACCTAATGTTTCTTATGGGCTCTCCCAGTCAGCCCAATCGACACCATCACCTCAACACACCCGAATGGACTGTTTCTGAGTTAGTCTATATATGCACGTGAAATTGTAGAACGAGCAGGTATGACATCTTGCAAACCATCCAAAACACCGGTCGACACCAAGTCCAAACTTTTTTTAAAACACGGACAACCGTTGTGACAACCGTCACCTTTTCCTTCCTGAAATGACTAAAATGCCCCTAGGGTTTTCTGTGCAATAAATGATTAGAGTTTTATTTGATCATAATTAATAAATGATGACTAAATATCTAACCCTAATAATTAATTTACGATATTAATACCATATGAATTTATATGAATATAAATATAACTTAGTATTAATAGAATAAATAAAAGTATATAACTGATAATGTACTTTTGATAAATAAGTATTAAGTGTATTTAAAATATTGTGACATTTTTATAAAATACAAAAGTATTAAACCAACATTTATATATATATATATATATATATATATATATATATATATATATATATATATATATATATATATATATATTTTGGTCTTTAAATAAGTAAAAAAAGGTAAATACAAATAAATAAAATAACAAACAATATTCTAGAATGTCTAATAATTAAATTAAGTAAAAAAAATTTATATACCCATGGCTGGTCGAATTTAAAGAAAATAAATTAATTAATTAAAAATAGAATAAATGTATAAAAGGAAATAGAATTATATTTAAATTACAATTACTTCTTCTCCAAGATTTTCACCCTATAAATACCAAACCAAGTCACAATTTTTTTCATAAATTCCCGGAGTCCTCTTAAACTGTAATAAATTTTGTAAGTCTTCATTCTTTTTCTTTTTAATTTTTTTAATTAATTTCTTTATTTTCTAGCCAATTTTGATTATTATTTTTAATAAATAATAAACGAATTAATTAAATTATGATTTATACATGATAAATACTATTAAGTATTATGAGGTCTGAGAAAAATAATTTTTTGAATTTATAACTCATTTATATATATATATATATATATATATATATGTGTGTGTGTGTGTGTGTGTGTGTGTGTGTGTGTGTGTGTGTGTGTGTGTGTGTGTGTGTGTGAATCGATATATGTATATATGTACAAAAAATAGAATTAAATAGCTATAATCTATATAAACCTATAAAAACAATTTTCCCAGGTCCTACTAATGTTATAAAGATGATCTAAGTCAAAAACTTTATTTTTGTGATGTACTATACATTTATTTTAATTATATATATCGGTTAGGGTTTATATAAGCAAAAATCAATAAAAAATAGAAAATGAATTCAAAAATTGAAACAAACATTTTCTTAACTTCTTTTTGATGTAAAAAGTTTTTAGAATCAAAAACTTAATTTATTTACTATTTTTCATAATTATTATGTATTTAGTGTTGAAATCAATATACATATATGTAAAATATAGTATTAATTCATATAAAATTATAAGAACAGTGGATTTTGCATGAAAATTAGTTGGAACAGTAAAGGGATGTGTAAAAATAATTTTTGTAAGTTTTGGAGTATTTTTGATAATTATATTCGAGTTATATGGTTAAACAATGCAAAATTCGTAATAAATATTTTTAACAGAGAATAATATATATATATATATATATATATATATATATATATATATATATATATATATATATATATATATATATATATATATATATATATATATATATATATATATATATATATATATATATAATTTTACCGAATAAATACAAGATAAATACCAAATAAATATAGGATGAAGATAAATAATTTTTATAAAATTCTTATAAAGTTATATTAACTGTAAAAGGTCTGAAAAATTTATTATCTTATTTATTTAATATTTATTTGATTAATTATGAATTTTGAGTAATCTATAAGTATACACGATATATGTATAAATATTATATATAATAAATAATTATTATATCAAAGATATATAATTAATAATAAACATTAATATAATATATTAAATAATAATAACTTATATAATTTAGTATATAATAATTTAATAATATATATATATATATATATATATATATATATATATATATATATATATATATATATATATATATATATATATATATATATATATATATATATATATATATATATATATAACTAATACAATTAATGTATAATACTAATTAAACAATTAAATATAATATATAATATATTATATATGTATAACAATAATACTTATATACTATTTTAAAATCATAAAAGAAAGTAGTTATATATGTAATTAATAATTAAATACTTAATATATCATAACTATTAATATATAATACTAATTAATTAATATATATATAATAAAAACAATTAAATAATATTTATATATTATATAATACTTATTTTACATATAACATGTATTAAATGTATGTACAAGTAATCTATTAAGTGTTGTATTCCTATACACACATACAACTAGTGAATACTATAATCATAACGATAAACATACAACTTATACAAACTTCACCGCTACTTACGGTCGTAAGAGAATGATGTCTAGGTTGCCATTATGGGATAAGGTTGTGGATCTCGAATGTCATGACTTAGTTTCTGATCAAGAGTCCTTGCCCCCGGATACATCTGGTCATTCCGGACTTATCTGATAGCATCGAGGTTTGCGTAAGTTGTACAAGGTCTAAACTTGATTATGGTAGACACACAAACACTTGTGAAACACTCTTAAGTTCATTTAGGATTTTCATTGTCATTTGGACAATTTCTGATTAAGTCTATATATCTCTAGGTTGAAGGCCTGGTCATATACTCTAGTTCTTTTCATTCGTGGTGTCACACCCCCAAATAGGGCTTGGGGTATTTGTGACTAATTATATCAAATCACAGTTGTATAAATGAGAACGACTCTATATGAGACGTTTTATTGAGTTTTGCAGTGGAAGATAAATAGATTACATTGTATTTAGAGCATTAAATGTCTTTAATTGATATGATATGTAATGAAGACTCCAAGCATAGCAAGCAATCATCATCAAAGTAGCAGATATACAGCGGAAGCAATATTTAAGTACCTGATAATAAACATGCTTTAAAAAGTCAACACTAGGTTGAGTGAGTTCATAGGTTTGTCATAAATAATGATTTCAGTAATAGATCACAAGATTTAATAAAAGACGATATATCATGTATATCAAAAGTATGCCATGAGCGTATAATATCAAAACTAAATGATTTTACCCCGTAACAATACATATGTAATTGTCGAGATCATTATTATACCACCAATTGACCTGAGGTCAAGAGTGCGGGACGTTACTCCCAATAGCACTATTTATAATAATTCCGTTTGCCTCTTCAATATCTAGCAATTAATGATATTACAAAGCAGGGATTTGTATGTTTCAAATGAACACAATAAAAATACTCATGTTGGTCGCATAATAGTTTGTACTTGTGTCTATCATTTATAAAAATAGTACATGTATTCTCAGCCCAAAAATATAGATAAAAAGGGAGCAAATGAAACTCACGATACGATACGATAGTTTGTAGTAAATAAGCATATGACGGCACTGAACAAGTGCAGAGTTGTCCTCGAAATCACGAACCTATATCAAGTATATATATTAACACATATACTCGTAATTGAATGAGTTTCTATATTGTATCTTAAATTATGTATCTTATATATTTAATTTGTGTATACAAAAATGATTAATATTTATATGGTTATGTTAATATATATATACATATATATTTGATTAGTATTATATTAAAAATACCTAACTTGTTATATTTGAATATTTATATAAAAATTGTTAATGTGATTATTACATACTTTTATGTAATATTACCTATGAATATATACATAATATTTATTTGGTAAAATACTATTAATAATAGTATATAAAAGTTGTATTTAATGATAATATTAATGATAGTATTTATGATAATATTAATAATCTTAATATTTAGGAAATGATACTAATACTAATATTTATGAAAATAATAATAAGTTGTTTTGCTTTCATAATAATAATAATAATAATAATAATAATAATAATAATAATAATAATAATAATAATAATAATAATAATAATAATAATAATAATAATCCTAATAATGAAAATAATATTTAAAATGATAATAATAATGATAGTTTTCATAATAATACTAATAATCTTAATGATACTAATAATAATACTTATAATGATGTTAATAATAATAATAATAATAATAACAATAATAATAATAATAATAATAATAATAATAATAATAATAATAATAATAATAATAATAATAATAATAATAATAATAATAATAATAATAATAATAATAATAATAATAATAATAATAATAATAGAAATGGAAACTACCTTATAAAGCTTTTTTTTAAAACATGTCCAAGACGCGACTCGAACCCGTGACCCCTTGATAACCCACATACACTCCTAACCATCGGACCATTTCTGTTTTACTGTTATATTTCCTAACCAAATTTTATTTAACCCGTTTTCATTTTGTTCTTCTTCTTCACCAATTAAATCGACCAGATACCAAATGATTTCAAGCAGCAAATTTTAAATTTTATTTAGGTCTTCATATGAAACAGAATGCAACTAGTTGGGTGGTTTTGATCGGAAGGAAGTAAAAAAAATTAATTTAATGGTATCTGTAAACTTACGAAGAACTAATAATTTGATTTTAAAATTCGATCAGTTTTAGGTTATGATTACTACACGAAATATGTAGTAAATCATTTGCAGAAACTTTAGAAAATATTAATTGGACTTAAATCTTAAAAGACAATTCAAATTCGATCAAAATTCATACGGTTTGACTTTTTAAACGAAACTTTGACTCTTCGAATTTGAATTTTAATTTGACAAATTAAAACCTGAGAATTTGAGGAAACATTCACAACGTGGTTTAGGACACTTCTGCATTATTAGATTTTGAAATTTGATTTGAAATCAAGTCGTTGTAAATCATAGGTCAAGAACAAGGGACCTGAGTCGTTTTTTTTTAATTTCTATTTTGATTTCAATTTGCAGCAATCTTCAACCATATATAAATGATAATGATGATGTTAATCAAATGTGTAAAGCAGTAATGGAAGTCGATGGAGAAATCACGAGGAAATCAGAAAAATATAAAAAAAATTAAACTGATTAAGATACACGATTGATTTTGGTTGTATCTGACTCGATTGATTTTGTTGTATAGCTTGCACGATCAGATAAAGAAACTAAAAATTTAAAAAGATTGTGATCAAATTAGGTTTCTGTCTGTATCATAATTTAATTAATATTAATAATTAATAAATATATTAATAATAATAATACTACTAAATAATAATAATAATAATAGATAATAATAATGATAATAATAATATTATTAATGATATTAATAATAAATTGTATTAATATAACAATAATAATATTTATAATAATTTTAATAATTTTAATAATTTTAGTAATAGTGATAATACTAATAATATTAATAATGATATTAGTAAACAAAAAATGATATTAATAATACTAACAGTAATGATAATAATATTAATTTAATTCTCAATCATAATAATAATGATATTAATATTATTAATGTTGATAGTAATATATAAAATTAATTATGTGTATCAAATATATTATTATTGAAAATAATAATATTGATATAAATGTTAAGATTTATAATAATAATGAAGGTAATAATAATATGAGTATAACAACTATGATTTAACTTATATTTTGATATATTAATATTGCAAGTTATTATTTATATAATAGGTATATATATTTATTTATAACAATTGTTCGTGAATCGTCGGAATT
The DNA here is from genome assembly GCF_046630445.1 of Rutidosis leptorrhynchoides. Lineage (NCBI taxonomy): Eukaryota > Viridiplantae > Streptophyta > Magnoliopsida > Asterales > Asteraceae > Rutidosis > Rutidosis leptorrhynchoides. The sequence continues at coordinate 125,456,252 of NC_092337.1, forward strand.
GGTCAAAGATAATTGAAACAGCTCAAAAATTCGGAGATTTAGTTTAACAAATGTTGCTTATTGTCTTAAAAATATTAAAGATTAAGTTTAAATTTAGTAGGAAATTCCTGGGTTGTCACACGTGGAATTATCTTCATCTTCGATTTAAGGTGAACTTCATAGCCCCGATTTTACTATTTTAATGTATTTTATAAATCTTGGGGTGAGACACATGCTTGTATTTTAAATGATTTACAATTTAGACACAAGTGCCTAAACTTTTTGATATGCAACTTCATGAGACTATTGTTAACTTGTATTCTTACATGCAAATCCCCACCATAATATCGTTAATTGCTGGAATTGAAATGTTGCAAGCTTAATTATTGTGAGTAGGCCTATTGAGAGTGACGTCTCTACCCATTGACCGATCGTCAAGGGGTACATAATAATGATTACCGACACACGCGCAGTGTCAGGGGTTTATGTTTAGCTCGATATTATAACTCATGGCATATTGATATTTTGATGTTTTGAACTAAATCTTGTGGTCTAAAACTTTATTATTGATTATTAAACCTATGTTGTTCACTCAACCATTGTGTTGACATTTTTAAGCATGTTTTATCTTGGGTAATGATTAGCTTATGTGCTGATGATGATTGCTATATGTGTGATGCCTTGCATTGGAGTCTCGCATATTACATTTAATTACTTAATAAACATTTGACATTTACTCTTGGATTATGATGTAAAACTTTAATTCTTTTCCACTGCAATACAAATCTTGTTTTCATAAAATGTCTCCTATAGAGTCTGATGTCAAAGCAGGGGTGTATAAAATAATATTAAATTTTAGCAGGAAATACTATTAAATACGATACAATTTTACACAAGATATTTATTTATTTATAGAATGGATATACTTAAACCTTGCTACAACACTTATAGGCAGTGTACCTAATCGTACAGTAGTGTAGTTTTTAGTAAGTCCGGTTCGTTCCACAGGGAAATCTTTAAGCAAAGCTCAACGCTATATTAGTTTACTTTTATAAAAATACAAATATATATATAAGTAATATTATTATTATAAAGAGGGGTTTTTACCGTTTAATGACCGGTTTGTCGATTTTAAAACTTTAGTCGCAGTTAAAACCTAATGTAAAATATAAAATAAATACAAGACTTTAAATTAAAGCGTAAAGTAAATAACGATAATGAAATTGCGAATAATAAAAATGCGATAAAATTAAATTGCGATAATTAAAAGTACGATAATTAAAAGTGCGATTAAATATAAAATAACAATAAATAAAAGTGCGATAATTAGAAGTGCAATTAAATATAAAATAAAGGAAATTAAATATGAAATAAAAGAATTATGCTTATTTAAACTTCCGTAATCATGATGTTTGACGTGTTGATTTTAGTTTTATGCCCATGGGTTAATTGTCCTTTGTCCTGGATTATTCAATATGTCCGTCTGGTTTTTGTCCATAACAGTCCATCAGTCATAAATATAAATTGCAAGTGTCCTTGTCAAATTATTATTATACCCGAAGATAAATATTCCAACTAATTGGGGATTCGAATTGTAACAAGGTTTTAATACTTTGTTTAATGAATACACCAGGTTATCGACTGCGTGTAAACCAAGGTTTTACTACTTTGTTAACAATTACACCAATTACCCTTGAATGTAATTTCACCCCTGTTTTAATTATTCTAGTGGCTATTAATCCATTCCCGTGTCCGGTTAAATGAACGATTATTCGTACATATAAATACCCCGCCCATCGTGTCCGATCGAGTGTATATGGTAATTTATAGGGACGCCCAATTGTAAATCTTTATATTAACATTAACAAACTTTCATTTAGTTAAACAAATATAAAGCCCATTAATAGCCCATAGTCTAGTTTCCACAAGTGTCGTTCTTTTATCCAAACCCCAATTATGGTACAAAGCCCAATTACCCAATTTTAGTAATTAGCCCAACATCATGATTACTTCGTTTTAAACAAGCATAATAATAACTTAGCTACGAGACATTAATATAAAAAGGTTGAACATAACTTACAATGATTAAAAATAGCGTAGCGTTACACGGACAGAATTTCGACTTACACCCTTACAACATTCGCTAACATACCCTTATTATTAGAATTATAATTAAAATTAAAATATAAATTATAAATATAAATATATATTACTTCGTATGAATGAGAAGAAAAAAAGATGATAAATTCGATCAGAATTCGGTTGGCTTTATAGCCAGAAATGAATTTTGGGGCTCCGCGACTCGCGGCAAAAACCCCTTTAAACTCCGCGAGTCGCGGAGAGGTATTTTCAATTTACTCCCTTGGAGTTTCTGGCTGCCGACAGTTTTAAATATATATATATAATATATATATAATTAATATAATTAATTATATATTATATTATATTTATATATATAGTTAACTTGTAATTTTTAGTCCGTTGCGTCGAGCGTTAAGAGTTGACTCTGGTCCCGGTTCCGGATTTTCGAACGTCCTCGCGTACAATTTAATATCTTGTACTTTGCGTTTTGAATCTTGTACTCTTGTGAATTTGAGACGTTTCTTATCAATAATTGGAACCTTTTTGATTGTCTTTTGTTCTTTTGAGCTTTTTGGTCGTTTGCGTCTTCAATTCGTCGAATCTGTCTTTTGTCTTCACCTTTTATTATTTAAACGAATATCTCTTGTAAATAGAACAATTGCAACTAAAAGCTTGTCTTTCTTGAGGAATAATGCTATGAAATATATGTTCGTTTTTAGCATTATCAAATATTCCCACACTTGAGCGTTGCTTGTCCTCAAGCAATATTGTCTTGAAATACTAGAATCACTTCTTTATTCTTCACACTTTGTACATCAGTGATTTCTATACGGCGGTATAAACAATGGTAGTAACGATATGGTTTACAGTCCCACATGACTATAAAAATTTAGATCCATTAAGGAAATTGGATCTTTATGAAAACATTTGATCTTTTGAAAATTAAATCTAGTTTTTACCCTAGATAAGTTTTCCGGAATAACCCTTTACCGGTGTTTGCAAAATATTTTTGTGGGTTTGGTGGGTTTCAGATTTGAAAATTTTAGCTCAAAACTTGCGGTTTTGTGTCACCCACTTGCTAACCTTGTATTTGGAAAGCAACACGTCCAGTTTACTTGTTCCGTATATTACCTTTCGGCAAACTACCGTCCGGTTGTAAAGGAAAGCGTTGAACAAGCAACTGTTAAGGCAATGTCCCGTGACATGCTTTTGATTATGGTCTATAACGTGTCGGATGCAATTACTATCCTTGGTAGGAGCAATAGTAAAGCTCACCCTTATAATTTGTCGGTCTGGCACAAAGTCCTGTCTTTGACCATGTTATGCAACCACCGTTCTTACGGTTGACACCCGATTTAGTTCAGGTGACCTAATGAATTCCAGGTGAATTCCTAGGATTTTACGTTCAATCGTAATGAACGTATTGAAAATAGGGTTTTCAGAAAACAAATCGGTTTATAATTTTGATCAAAATATTTTCTCGTTCAAGCTCGAGTTTAGATATCATTGAATTCCATGAGTTTGTAATTCTCAATCTTTAAGGTCAATCTCTAGGATTGAGTAATATCAGTCTTAAAAGCTGATTTTTAATCTTTAAGGAGATTATCCTTTCTGGGGATCTGATTCATTAGTCTTATCAAGCTAATTTGCACGGTGCCTCCCCATTGTACGAGATAAATCCTTCTCATGGTTAGGATAAATCTGACCACTTGGCGACCCTGTTTAATGCTGAGGTCCGTGGATTTCCTGCTGATTTTAGTGATGACTTTTCTAGATTTTTCGTCAACCTACAGCTGGTCTGGACGACAACTTCATGACCTAAATCAAGAAGCGCGTGTCTTTTTCGGAAGACTTTACTTCCTTTTAATGATGGAATTGATTCATCGTGTAGATCCATCTCTTCTTTTCTTTCATCGGGTAAAACAGTTTAGTTTAGTCCAAAGCAAAAGTATTTTCAGTTATTTGTTACAAATATATGTGGCATATGTTTAAAATAACTTGGTAAATTTTCCCACACTTGGCTTTTTATTTCTTTTTATCGTCCTCTATTCCATTTTAAATGAATTTTAACATTTTAGTTTGTTTCTCAATTTATGTCCTTTCCGAGGTAACAATAATTTCGGTGTTAAAACCTAGTTTTATCGTTCATAAATATGTATTAACATGATTTTAATTCATTTAATTGAAAATTTCGAAAAATTTTACTAGAATTGGGTAGTCAGTATATAAGACTAGGGCTGTTCTTTTTTATCAGAGAGCACTAGATTCTAATACAACTACTGCTTTACTAGTATTTTTAATGGTAACCAAGTGTTTAATATAAAAATTTTTAAAATCCGAAAGAATTTAACCCCTTCCCACACTTAAGATCTTGCAATGCCCTCATTTGCAAGAAATCAGTAACAATTTAAATTATTGAGGGTGATTTGTGTGAAAATGATTAAATTTTTACCAAAGTTTCCGAATATATTGGCGTTTGTTTGCTGAATGATAAATGGTGCACGTCATTTGTTCATTCCGTCTTGTTGTTATTTCACATACATTTTGCATCATTGTCGTCAAAATTACTTGCTTTTGCTGAACTTAATGCCAGTCTTTGAAAACGCGTTGTTTTACCCTGTTGTGTACATAAGATAAACTGCAAACATATATACATATTTTTGAAGTTTGGTTTATTACCCCACATTCAAAAATTATTAAAATCTAAGAATAAAAGTTAGATAATTATAAAAATGATTACAATATTAACAAAAAATATTAAACATATCAATACTTACAAATTACAAAATAAAAATAAAAATAAGTAAACTAAGGATGATATTGGTACCAATAGGGGTTCCACGCATAACCATAAGTGCTATAGAATGCCTCGGCAGGGTCATACGTAGGATATGGTGGCTGCATCTCTATCGACCAAGGAGGGAAGACGGGTTTCGGTGTAGGAATATAGTTTCTACCTATGTGTTGGCAATGCGCTATGATCTGGTTCTGATGAACTTGCCAATCTTCAAATGCTCTCTGTCTAGCATTTTCGTATTCCTGAGAAGCTATAAACCTTTGCATTTCTTGCATCTGGTTCCCCCCTCCTACATTACCTTGTTCCTGGTTTCTCTCTACCTGTGGATGTCTACCATTGTATCGTACTGCGGCGTTATTTCGCCGCTTCAACACTTTCGCACCATGGTACACATTTAAACCTATAGTGTCGCGGGGTTCCGGCTCTTCTACTAATAATCCCCCCCGACTTATATCCACACCGAGATATTCACCAATCAAAGTAATAAAAATACCACCTCCTATTATGCTATGTGGACGCATCCCTCGAACCATAGCTGATAAATAATAACCCACACAATATGGTATACTTACAGCGCTGTGTGGGTCTCGAATACACATATGGTAAAACAAATCTTGTTCATTTACCTTTTCTTTGTTTTTACCCCTTTGTGTAATCGAGTTAGCTAAAAATCTATGTATTACTCTTAATTCGGCTCTATCTATATCCAAATAAGAGTAGTTTCCCCCTTTGAAACGGTGGTGGCTTGTCATTTGACTCCACACACCGTGTGTATCAAAATTCTCATCTATTTTCCTACCGTTTAGTATCAATCCTCTACAATCGGCAGACGCTAACTCCTCAGGCGTATATATACGTAAAGCCTGAGCCATGTCCAGTAAAGACATGTGGCGCATCGAACCGCCTAACAAAAATCTAACAAAAGAACGATCGGTTAAACTGGCTACCCGATCATTCAACTCTATACTACATAACAACTCTTCACACCATACTTTATATACAGGTCTGCGTATGGTGAATAAACATATCCAGTCATTAAAAGAAGAATTACCATACCTCTGTACCAGTAATTCCCTAATTGGCCCGGCCAATTCTACAGCTTCCAAGGGTCCCCATTCTATGACCCTTGGTACCTCAACAACCTTGGAATGAAGAGTATGCAAACCCCGTTGATATTTTGGATAATCTATCCAAAGTCTGTCAAATCTCAGGTTCGGGTGCAACTGTTCCAAGTGCATATCTGAAAAGGTCATGACTGGATGAGGTACATCCTGCTTGTAGTAGTTATCTACCTCCTGTTGTTCCAAGTTCTCAGCAGGAGCATGGCGGGCTTGGGATGAAGATTCACCCCTTTCAGTCTGCAAAACACATCAAACACAAATTTTGTGCATCCAAATATGCATTAGTGTCAGCAAAATCATCAATCAAAATAATTACAATGACATTATCAATTTATATCATACTTAAGCTTATTTTCACATTTTTATCAATTCTACACTTTTTCAAATAAGCATATACGAAAATTTTCGCCAAGTTCATAAGCATTCAACTCAAATAACATGTCAAAATAATCATTACTAGCAAATAAACAAGTCTCAAATGGCATTATCTTTCAAAAATCAAGTTCATGAATTTTGGACTTGAAAAAGTCCACTTTAATTCTCAAAATCATGTTTAGGCTCAAAGTTTGGATCATTTAACTACCTAGACATGTTACACTACTCAATTTAGCAACAATTCATGACAAAAATCGGCCATAACCTGTTTATATCAAAAAGCCCCAAATTGCTCAAGAACACAAACCCTAGATTCTAAAGATTTTGAAGTTTTTGGCTTCAAATCATGTTAACAAGCATCAATCTAGGTTATACATGCATAATATACTAACAATTTAACACTAATTACACTAAAAATTAACAAAATTCAAATTATGAAAATATGCTCAAGAACACACTAAAATTCGGATTTAAAGGTGATTTGGGGTGTAATTGTACCTGTTTTCTTGAGTAGTTCCTAGATATCATCCTTCTCAACATGATTGTAGTGAAAAATTTGAAGATTAACGGTGAAAAATTGAGTTTTTGGGATGATTTTTGTGGGTTTTCTCGGGTTTTTTCGAGCTGTATTTGGGTGTTTATGTGTGTGTGAGAGTGATCAGTTCGAGCAGCTAGTTTTATTTTTTTTTCTGTAATTTTGTCCCTCCGCGAGTCGCGGAGGTTTTCACTGAAAACTCCGCGAGTCGCGGAGTTATATTTTTTTTTTTTTTTTTTTTTTTTTTTTTTTTTTTTTTATAATCTTTAACTTATAAAACAATTAAGAAATTAATTTTAAAATTTTGTTTCCCTTGTTATTTAGGACGAGGTCGTTTCGGATCGATGTCCTAGTCCGTCCCTCGACAAAATTTTAAAATTTGTCTTTTTGTAGCGATTGTTTTAAAAGCTAAGATTTTTGGGTTTTTTAATGTTTTTGGCATACTTTAAATCAATAAGATTAAAAATAATGATAATAAAAGTTCTCGTCCCTCCCTCGGGTAAAGCAATTTCGGTTCAAAGACCTAGTCTTCAACTTACGACGAATTTTAAAAATCATATTTTTAACTTAATGAGATAAAGTAAATTTTTGTTTTTAAATTCACACAACTTAAATAATAAATTCAAAATTAATATTAAAAATTCAAAATTCACACCAAACTTAAAATTTGAATTGCATAAAATTAAAATTTAATATTTTAAAAATTAAAAATTCACACCAAACTTAAAATTTAAAAATTTATAAATTCATATCAAACTTATATTAATTTTTCAAATATTTACAATTTTAAAAATATTGTTTTTACAAAGTTTACAATATTAATTTAAGATTTAAATATTAATTTTAAAAAAACATGGTAAAAAAATAAAATTAAAAAAATCTTTTTGTCTTTTTATCCCACTTTAATCAATCAAATATTATCAAAAATATGCGCCCCTCTTTTCGGTAAAGTAATTTCGGTTCCAAGACCTAATTTAACTCATGACGAATTTTTGAAATATTTTGCGTTGATTGATTAAAGATATTTATACCTTAAGAATAAACGTTAAATTTCGCAGTGATGTAATAAATTTTTGAATGATATCAATAATTTCGGTCGCCAAACCTAATTTTATTTAATACCAATTTAATACTTTTTAGCGAACAAATTAGCGTTTATTATCAAAAGGTTAAAAATAAAAATAAAAATAAAAACTGTACAGACATACCTGTGAAATAGATTTCTTAGTTATATGATCTATTATATTCATAAGATAGTCGGTTTAATTGGTCTTCCATGGCTGCATAGGCGTAACCTCGAGCATTCATTGTCTTTTCTTCTAAACATATGAACGGTCCGTCTCTGCATAAAGTAACAAATTCGGTATTTGAATAGGTTTGATTATTTGAACATTTACCTCCATGTGACCATTTTCCGCATTTGTGACATTTTTCTAGGTGTCGTGCTCTTCTTTTCGCTGCGGATTTTGATTTTCCTTTACCAAATTGTAACTTATTATCTTCGCATCTGGATCCTTTTCTAACTCCGTCCATTCTTTCTCTGATTACTGATACTAATTCACTCGGTAGTATGTCATTATTTCTTTTAGTGATCAAAGCGTGTAGCATTAGACCATGGTTTAGTTCACAGGCAGTCTTCATTACGTAAAAACCTAAAAAAATAAAAATTCAGAATGGGGGGAGAAGACTAGTTCTTTAGGGTCTGCTAGGGAAAGACCATACGTGTTCCATTTTCGAGAACTACACGAAATCAGACAATCTAACTCTAACAGAAATACATATTATCCTTCAAAGACTTGATTCTCCCCACACTTAGTTAGCTGTGGTGTCGAAATTGTGATTAACTTCGTTGTCGACTTCCATCGGACCATGTATGTAATGTTTAACTCTGTGACCATTAACTTTAAATTCAATCCCATTTGAATTTATTAATTCTATCGTTCCGTATGGGAAAACTCTTTTGACTATGAATGGTCCAGACCATCTTGATTTCAATTTTCCAGGAAATAGCTTGAATCGTGAATTGAAAAGAAGAACTCTGTCTCCTTCTTTAAATTCTTTTGAACTTCTGATTCTTTTATCATGCCATTTCTTTGTTCTTTCTTTATAGATTAACGAATTATCGTATGCTTCATGTCTTAATTCTTCTAATTCGTTTAGTTGACTTAATCGTAGACGTCCGGCTTCATGTAAATCAAGATTACATGTCTTCAAAGCCCAAAATGCTTTGTGTTCAATTTCTACTGGAAGATGACATGCTTTTCCATAAACAAGTCTAAAAGGTGTGGTTCCAATTGGAGTTTTGTAGGCTGTTCTAAAAGCCCAGAGTGCATCCTCCAATTTAATGGACCATTCCTTCGGATTTGATCCTACGGTTTTCTCTAGAATACGTTTTAAAGCTCGGTTGGTATTTTCAACTTGTCCACTTGTTTGTGGATGATATGCGGTGGAGATTTTATGAGTTACTCCATATCTTTTAAGAACTTTCTCAAGTTGATTATTACAGAAATGAGTACCCCGATCACTTATTAAAGCTTTCGGTGTTCCAAACCTTGCAAAAAGACGTTTTAAAAAGTTGACTACAACTCGTGCATCGTTAGTTGGGAGAGCTTGTGCTTCCGCCCATTTAGATACATAATCAATGGCTACGAGTATATATAGATTATTATGAGATTTTGGAAATGGACCCATAAAGTCAATACCCCAAATGTCAAATACTTCACATACTTGGATGACATTTTGTGGCATTTCATCACGTTGACTTATTTTTCCGGCCCTTTGACATGCATCACAGGATTTGCAAAGAAGGTGTGCGTCTTTGTAAATTGTAGGCCAATAGAATCCAGCTTCATAAACTTTTCTTGCTGTTAGTTGAGGCCCATAATGCCCTCCTGTTGGTCCTGTGTGACAATGGTTTAAAATTTTACTAGCTTCATCTCCAAATACACATCGGCGTATTATTCCATCGGGACAACTTTTAAACAGATGTGGATCTTCCCAGAAATAGTGTTTTATATCACTGAAGAATTTCTTTCGTCTTTGGTACGATAATCCTTTTTCAAGGAATCCACAAACTAAGTAGTTTGCATAGTCTGCAAACCATGGGATTTCTTTATAATCTATCTTCAATAGATATTCATCAGGAAAGTTGTCTTGTATGGCCGATTCATTTAGAACTTCTAATTCGGGATTTTCAAGACGAGAAAGATGATCAGCGGCGAGATTTTCTGCTCCTTTTTTATCTCGGATTTCAATATCAAACTCTTGTAAGAGTAAGATCCAACGGATTAATCTTGGTTTAGCATCTTGTTTTGAAAATAGGTATTTAAGAGCAGAATGGTCTGTATAGACCACCGTTTTTGCTAGAACGAGATATGATCGAAATTTGTCAAAAGCAAAGACAATAGCAAGGAGTTCTTTTTCAGTAGTTGTATAGTTCGTTTGTGCTCCTTGTAATGTCTTACTAGCATAATATATAGGTTGAAATCGTTTTTCAATCCTCTGTCCTAAAACGGCTCCCATTGCAAAATCACTTGCATCGCACATTAGTTCAAATGGTAGATTCCAATTTGGTGTTATCATGATCGGTGCATTAGTGAGTTTCTCTTTAAGAATATTAAAAGATTTGATACATTCATCTGAAAAGATGAATGGCGCATCCTTTTCTAGGAGTTTATTCATAGGAGTGGCAATTTTAGAAAAATCTTTTATGAAACGTCGGTAAAAACCGGCATGCCCTAGAAAACTCCTAACTCCTCTAACATTGGTGGGATGTGGAAGTTTAGCAATTACATCTACTTTAGCTCTATCCACTTCAATTCCTTCTTTTGAAATTTTATGTCCAAGAACGATGCCTTCTTTAACCATGAAATGGCATTTCTCCCAATTAAGTACTAGATTTGATTTTTCGCATCTAATTAGCATTCGTTCCAGATTTACTAGACATGATTTAAATGTATCACCGAAGACTGAAAAGTCATCCATGAATACTTCCATGCATTCTTCTATCATGTCGTGAAAAATCGCCATCATACACCTTTGAAAGGTTGCAGGGGCGTTACAAAGTCCAAATGGCATGCGTTTGTAAGCAAAAGTACCATAAGGGCACGTGAATGTGGTTTTCTCTTGATCTTCGGGTGCTATTGGAATTTGAAAATATCCGGAAAATCCATCTAGAAAACAATAGTAACTATTTCCGGCTAATCTTTCCAACATTTGATCTATGAAAGGTAAGGGAAAGTGATCTTTTCTGGTGGCGTCATTTAATTTTCTATAATCAATACATACACGCCATCCTGTTACAGTCCTAGTAGGAATAAGCTCATTTTTCTCATTTGTGATGACAGTCATGCCACCCTTCTTAGGCACGCATTGAACTGGGCTTACCCATGGACTATCAGAGATTGGATATATCAAACCTGCATCTAGCAGTTTAATAATCTCTTTCTTAACTACATCTTGCATATTAGGATTTAGTCTTCGTTGGCGTTGCACATACGTTTTATGACCTTCTTCCATAAGGATTTTATGTGTGCAATACGAAGGACTTATTCCTTTAATATCATGAATCTTCCATGCAATGGCTGGTTTATGAGCTTTCAACACAGAAATGAGTTGTGATTTCTCATTTTCAGTAAGAGAAGACGATATTATTACAGGTAATTCAGATTCACCATGTAAATAAGCGTATTCCAAATGGTTTGGAAGTGGCTTTAACTCTAATTTCGGAGGTTCTTCTATCGATGATTTGTATCGATATCTGTCTTCTTCTTTTAGCATTTGAATTTCTTCTGTTGTTGGTTCATATCCATTAGCTATAAGTGTAGCTAACATTTCAGCTTCATCAATTGGTTCATTTCCTTCTCCTAAAGAACATTCTCCTGTTCCTTGTAGTTCTGGAAATTCTTCTAATAATTCTGCATGTGCATCTATAGTTTGAATATAATAACATGTATCATCTGCAGATTGTGGTTGTTGCATTGCTCTATCCACTGAAAAGGTAACACTCTCATCCTCTATACTTAGGGTCAGTTTCTTACCGAACACGTCTATCATTGCTTTAGCCGTGTTTAAGAATGGTCTTCCTAATATGAGAGGAACTTGAGAATCTTCTTCCATGTCTAAAACAACAAAATCTACTGGAAATACTAAAGTACCAACTTTAACTAGCATGTTCTCCATTATCCCTCTAGGATATTTTATTGATCTATCGGCTAGTTGTATGCTTATTCTGGTTGGTTTCAATTCTCCAAGGTCTAGTTTAGCGTATAGTGAATACGGCATTAGATTTATACTAGCACCTAAGTCTGCCAATGCTTCTATTGAACTAAGACTACCCAGAAAACATGGAATTGTGAAACTTCCTGGATCAGATAGTTTTTCTGGTATCTTATTCAACAGCACTGCTGAACAATTTGCATTCATAGTAACAGCCGAGAGTTCTTCCATTTTCTTTCTATTTGTGATTAGATCTTTCAAGAATTTAGCATACCTTGGCATTCCTGAAATCACATCAATGAAAGGAAGATTTACATTTATCTGTTTAAACATATCCAAGAATTTGGATTGCTCGGCTTCAAGTTTTTCCTTCTTCATTTTACTCGGGTAAGGAAGTGGTGGTTGGTATGGTTTAACATAAGGTTTATCCTTAACTGTGTTATCTTCATTAACCTTTTCAACTACCGGTTCTTTTTCCTTATTTTGATCAGGTTGTGGTTCTTGTGGAGTAGGAATAGTTTCATCAGAAGTTACAGGTATTTCAGGTGGTTTAAGTGTTGTACCACTTCTTGTGGTAATAGCTTTAGCTGTTTCGTTCCGGGGGTTAGCATTTGTATCACTAGGTAAACTTCCCGGTTTTCTTTCACCTATTAACCTTGCTAGGTTACTTACTTCTTGTTCCAGATTTTGAATAGAAGCTTGTTGATTTCTAAATGCTTGAGCATTTTGTTCATTGGTTTGTTTTTGAGATGTGAAAAACTGCGTTTGAGTTTCAACTAGCTTCGTCATCATATCTTCTAAATTTGGCTTTTTATCATCGGTTTGTTGTGGTGGTTTGTTTTGAAAATTAGGTCTTTGCTGATTGTAAGTATTGTTGGATACTTGTTGATTGCTAGGACCTTGTTGGTTATTGTATGGAATATTTCGGTTATAATTCTGGTTTTGATTGTAAATCAGTCTTGGCGGTTGATAATTATTCTGATAATTATTTCCAGGCCTTTGGTTTATGTATGAAATATTCTCTCTTTGTTCCATTGTTAATTCAATACTGAGACAATCTTTTGTCAAATGTGGTCCTCCACACTGCTCACAACTAATTCGTATTGAGTGAATATCCTTAGTCATCTTTTCCATTCGTCTCTCCACAGCATCTATCTTTGCGGAAATGGAATCTAAGTCATGGCTAGAATCGGCTCTAGCTGCTTTAGATGATCTAATGATATCTTTTTCTTGGTGCCACTCATGTGAGTGGGAAGCAGTGTTATCAATAATTTTGTAAGCATCAGTTTCGGTTTTCTTCATAATAGAACCACCAGCTGCTATATCTATGTCTTTTCTTGTAGTGATGTCGCATCCTTGGTAGAATATTTGTACTATTTGACAGGTGTCTAAACCATGTTGCAGACATCCTCTTAATAACTTTCCATATCTTGTCCACGCCTCATATAGAGTTTCATTTGGCTTTTGTGTGAACGTAACAATTTCTGCTTGAAGTCTTACGGCTTTAGATGCAGGAAAAAATTGTTTAAGAAATTTGTCAATTAAAACGTCCCATGTATCGATCGCCCCTTCAGGTAACGATTCCAACCAATCTTTGGCTTCTCCCTTTAAAGTCCAGGGAAATAACATAAGATATATCTGTTCATCCTCCACTTCTCGGATTTTCAATAGTGTGCAGATCCTATTAAAGGTACGTAGATGTTCATTTGGATCTTCCTTCGGCGCACCACTAAATTGGCATTGATTAGTCACCATGTGTAGAATTTGTCCTTTGATTTCATAATCTGGCGCATTAATGTCTGGATGAGTAATTGCGTGACCTTGGCCAGTGCGTTTAGCTCTCATTCGGTCTTCCATACTTAAAGGTTCCAGATTCTCCATAATTGAATTTGTTGACTCGGTATCACTGAATGATTCTGATTTAATAGTTCGTTCCTCAACAATCTCTGTTTGAATGATTGGTGGTTCCGGAGGAAAGTTTAATGGTTCAGGATCTATGAACCGTTCCTGAATATTTTCTGGATTCTCAATTGTGAGGTTTGTTTCAAAAAATGGATTATCGGAAATTTGAACTGAAGTACTTGGTCGACTGGATGACGATTCTAAAGAAAAATCAACGGCGGTTATATTTGTTAAACGATGTCTTGATCTAGTTACAGGTGGTGAACGTATTAAAGGTGGTGAACGTCTTGCTCGGTGCATTCACAGAATATCCTATTAGTTTTTAAAAGGAAAGAAAAATTATAATAAGTTATCCAATCAATAGACTTTTCTGATTTTGCCCACGTTTCGAATAGCCAAAAGATGCAGCAGAGGGGCAGGATTCGTTTGGTCTCAATATAATTGAGGACTGTTTGGCTCCAATAACCCGGTCCACGTACAAATCCAACTATTACTACGAACCAGAAAATTTTGATGTCTATCAATTTAACCACTTAAAATAAATTTTCGTAATTTTTAGAAATTTAGATAAGAAGTAGAAAAAATTCTAAGTCCTAAAACTAGAATAGCGAGAAATAAGAGAGAAAAAGATTGCGCGTCGAAAAATGTCGAAAAAGAAAAATTGGTTGAAAAATAAAGGGTGTCGGAAAAATAAAAGAAACTTATCAAAACTTAAAAATACTTAACTAATTTAACCTTATTACTACAACTAACTTAAAATTATAATCGCAAATTGAAATTACTAATTGGAATGATAATTGATACATAGTAAAAGGTCTAAAAATATTAAAGCTTACAAGAAAAAAAACTAAATCCCAAATGGAAATAACTTAAAAAGAAACTAAAACTTAAAAAGGCGTCGCAAAATTCTAAAGCACCTAAATCTTAGTCTAAAGAAAAAGCACTTAAGGAAGTCTACGGCAAAGCCTAAAAATCTAGGAGTAAAAATGACTATAGCAAAAACTAAGTTTAAAATTAATTTTGAGCTAAAAAATACAAATATTACGCTACAACGATTAAAAAGGTACAAAATATAAAAATATACAAAAAGTTGTAAAAAGTACAATTTTTATAAAAATATTATTTTTATATTATTTATTTTATAAAACTACTAATTTTACAATTTTAATAAAACTAATTAAACAAAATACATAAATATAAAGTAAAAAGTAAAAATAAAACTAAAATTAATAATAATAATAATAATTAAGTAATTAATAATAATAATAATAAATTAAAACCCGTGATTAGGGTTTTGTCCGTGTGTCAGAAGACCTCCGCGAGTCGCGGCAAATAAAGAGGAAAACCCCGCGAGTCGCGGGGATCCAGAAATCAGTTGACAGGTTTTGTTTTTACGCGTTTTTCTTTATTTTTTTTTTTTTTTTTTATTTTCTTTTGTTTTCTGTTTTTAATTTAAATAAACGATTTTTAATAAAATTTATATTTTTATAAATTAAAATAAAGATAAAGAAACTTATAAACTTAAATATTTAACAAAATCCTAAAAATACTTATATTTTTGTTTTTCTTTTTATATTTTTGAATGATTAAAACGTAATTTTTACAAAAACGACTTTTAATAAAAAAAATTTTTTTTTTTATATTAGCGTTGCGCTTCCGGCTTTTAAGATAGTTCCCCGGCAGCGGCGCCAAAAATACTTGATGTCAAAGCAGGGGTGTATAAAATAATATTAAATTTTAGCAGGAAATACTATTAAATACGATACAATTTTACACAAGATATTTATTTATTTATAGAATGGATATACTTAAACCTTGCTACAACACTTATAGGCAGTGTACCTAATCGTACAGTAGTGTAGTTTTTAGTAAGTCCGGTTCGTTCCACAGGGAAATCTTTAAGCAAAGCTCAACGCTATATTAGTTTACTTTTATAAAAATACAAATATATATATAAGTAATATTATTATTATAAAGAGGGGTTTTTACCGTTTAATGACCGGTTTGTCGATTTTAAAACTTTAGTCGCAGTTAAAACCTAATGTAAAATATAAAATAAATACAAGACTTTAAATTAAAGCGTAAAGTAAATAACGATAATGAAATTGCGAATAATAAAAATGCGATAAAATTAAATTGCGATAATTAAAAGTACGATAATTAAAAGTGCGATTAAATATAAAATAACAATAAATAAAAGTGCGATAATTAGAAGTGCAATTAAATATAAAATAAAGGAAATTAAATATGAAATAAAAGAATTATGCTTATTTAAACTTCCGTAATCATGATGTTTGACGTGTTGATTTTAGTTTTATGCCCATGGGTTAATTGTCCTTTGTCCTGGATTATTCAATATGTCCGTCTGGTTTTTGTCCATAACAGTCCATCAGTCATAAATATAAATTGCAAGTGTCCTTGTCAAATTATTATTATACCCGAAGATAAATATTCCAACTAATTGGGGATTCGAATTGTAACAAGGTTTTAATACTTTGTTTAATGAATACACCAGGTTATCGACTGCGTGTAAACCAAGGTTTTACTACTTTGTTAACAATTACACCAATTACCCTTGAATGTAATTTCACCCCTGTTTTAATTATTCTAGTGGCTATTAATCCATTCCCGTGTCCGGTTAAATGAACGATTATTCGTACATATAAATACCCCGCCCATCGTGTCCGATCGAGTGTATATGGTAATTTATAGGGACGCCCAATTGTAAATCTTTATATTAACATTAACAAACTTTCATTTAGTTAAACAAATATAAAGCCCATTAATAGCCCATAGTCTAGTTTCCACAAGTGTCGTTCTTTTATCCAAACCCCAATTATGGTACAAAGCCCAATTACCCAATTTTAGTAATTAGCCCAACATCATGATTACTTCGTTTTAAACAAGCATAATAATAACTTAGCTACGAGACATTAATATAAAAAGGTTGAACATAACTTACAATGATTAAAAATAGCGTAGCGTTACACGGACAGAATTTCGACTTACACCCTTACAACATTCGCTAACATACCCTTATTATTAGAATTATAATTAAAATTAAAATATAAATTATAAATATAAATATATATTACTTCGTATGAATGAGAAGAAAAAAAGATGATAAATTCGATCAGAATTCGGTTGGCTTTATAGCCAGAAATGAATTTTGGGGCTCCGCGACTCGCGGCATAAACCCCTTTAAACTCCGCGAGTCGCGGAGAGGTATTTTCAATTTACTCCCTTGGAGTTTCTGGCTGCCGACAGTTTTAAATATATATATATAATATATATATAATTAATATAATTAATTATATATTATATTATATTTATATATATAGTTAACTTGTAATTTTTAGTCCGTTGCGTCGAGCGTTAAGAGTTGACTCTGGTCCCGGTTCCGGATTTTCGAACGTCCTCGCGTACAATTTAATATCTTGTACTTTGCGTTTTGAATCTTGTACTCTTGTGAATTTGAGACGTTTCTTATCAATAATTGGAACCTTTTTGATTGTCTTTTGTTCTTTTGAGCTTTTTGGTCGTTTGCGTCTTCAATTCGTCGAATCTGTCTTTTGTCTTCACCTTTTATTATTTAAACGAATATCTCTTGTAAATAGAACAATTGCAACTAAAAGCTTGTCTTTCTTGAGGAATAATGCTATGAAATATATGTTCGTTTTTAGCATTATCAGAGTCGTTCTCTTTATATACTTGTGTTGTGATATTGAAATGTCATATTTACCCCCGGCCCTATTTGGGGTTGTGACAGAGTGGTATCAGAGCCAGGTTGTTATAGAGAACCAGGATTGCATTCTATGTGTACCTTATATGTTAGTTAGGGTGCCTTAGCAATCTTTAGGACTATAACCTTTCCTGGCTTAGTTTAAGTGCCTTTCTTATTTGTCTATATTCATGCCTTAGTTTTTAGTGCTTCCTTACTATATGTTTATTTATATCTTGCCCTTATATCTTTCCTTAGCATCTCTCTCAATACCCTACTTCCTTTCCTAAGGATGTCATTTATGACTTCTGAATTTTGCGACATTTCCTTGAAATCTATTACGGTCATGTACATAACATTATGATACGTACCGTGGTGCATTGGGTTGCGAACCAGAAAACGTCATTCTTAACTTGTGAAGATTCTCTCCGTGCTATCCTTAGTGCGTTGGAAAAACGTTGTAGGTTATGGATTCTGTAAAACGGCAATTAAGTTTTAAGCCCTTAAAAAGTTTTCTAATAGATAAAATTTTGTAGTTTGAATCACGTGTCTTGACCTTATGGGGTGATATTGAAGTGGAAATATGAACTAGTGAAATATAATGACGCCTGACCAACGTGGTTATATAACAGTAATTCATATAGAAATTCCAATATCATGACATATGGAATAGAATGTAAATCAAAGAAAGATTCCCAAGCCATTCATTTAAAAATCTCAATGATCTTACATGAAGGGTAATCATCATCTGATTTGTAGATATTCGAAGAGCTCGTTTCAACCAAACTATCTATCTCATACCCATGAGTAGATTAACAATCCTCATATACCATAAATATTGTAAAACTTTGCATTCTTTCTTTCTTAAACAATCTATCTCTTTATCTTTGACGCTTAATATTCACGCTCCTTCATTGGAAGGAAGGATGCATATTAAAAAGTGATCTGAAGTGACACCCCAGAAATTTCCTCGAAGCATGCCACTTATTATCTGTAATTACGTTCCTAGTTTAGATTTTCATGAACCCATTGAAAAAAACCCGTTAAAGATAAGCGACAATCACTCGAAAGGATTTAATTTGAATTTTCAAGCGTCGATTCTTATAAACACCACATTCACCTAGGTATTCACCTACTACACCATTATATACTCCTGATACACTACTACCATCACCTGATCATGACCCTTCGACTAAAGACGCTGCTTACCATGGTATAACTTTCCATCCGGTATCTTTTGATTACCACATAAATCAAAAAAATCCCATCATACTCTAGCGTATCTACATTTCGGGCCAGTAAAGGGCATAGTATCTATATATATTTCCCTCACAATATTGAAAAACATGTGATCCCATACACACTCCATATGATCAAAGGTAGCATTGATATGATTATCATTACGTTACTTAAGGTCAAACATCGCGTAATTTGTTGTACCTAAACAATAAGCCATGACCTTTGAAGCGTTAACCGTTTACCTGAAAAATCTTACGATTTCGCCTCGGTGTTAAAATCATGTTAGTTGTACCATTAAATGATCATATTGTAACGGTTCTAACAATAGGCAAGTGACACAATGTCCTTACATCGCCCTTACTCATTGTGGAAATTCATACCATCCCGACAATAATCACAGATTTAGCGAGAACTTGATAAATTGATGATCATCACATAGTCGAGAGTCACTGCATTAGCGTGCCTTCATACCTGTCTACGTGAACATCAGATTATTCATGCTTAAGTTATTATGAAATCTTTGTGAATGACAGACTCCATCCATTTGTATATAATAAGGGCACTTACAACCAGCTTTGTGACTCCAATATTAGTCATGACCTGTTGGCATTTCAAAGTCAACAGGGGATTAACTTCACGTTCTCATACTCTACCATTCATAACTCACTTGTCAGCAACAGCTTCACACTTACACATTTTAGTCCAAAAACGTATGCCCTAATAATAGTCATCAACCACATTTAAATTCAATAGTTTTCATTATCTCATAACATTGTTACTTAAATATCACCCGAAATTTTCAAAAATCATTCACTCGATCTTCATCAATCTTTTTCCAACTCGTAACCTCTGAAATATGAAAATTCTGTTTACCAAAATTTTACACACACTATTTTACTGTGCAATCCTCTCAGGATTTTATAAAATAAATTTATTTACTGCCATTCGTGCAAATTTTATAAGTCGTATATGTTTATATAAAAAAAAGTAAATAAAATTTACCCTTACTTATTTTGACTAGTACGTATCAAATTATACCTTCACTTTTACAAATTAATTATTTTACATTTGAATTCAAAAGTTATTTTACTTAAAATAAGTTGCACATAACTCCACTTTACTAAGAACTTCATTTCATTATTATTGTCACATCAAATTGTCTCAAACTTTTTCAAAATTACTTTGACTTATTATATAAAAAAATTCGTATTACTGATTGGATCACAGTTCTTCTTATCCTTCGTGCAAATACCTTTTGCGCTCATCAACTATTCTTTTAGGGTTGGCTGTGAAATCAGTGTCTAAGATACGCACAGTGGTCACACCTATTTTTAAGGGAGGCTTACACTAGTATCACGGATAGAGATTTCCCTAAGCTCTTCTGAGAAGTTTCTACTTTCCATATTTCACGACTAAACCACAACACCCTCGTAAACATCGATTCTATGATTTAATATCTTTTTGGCAAAAGAAAGTAATGATACGCATAATGATCCGTCTCAAAATAGGCAAGAATCTCGGCAAAAACCATACCCGGCACTACGCGTCCCGGTTTGCCAATTCCTTATCTCATCATCCGTCTAGCGTCTTCCCGGATATTCTACCATAACGGATAAATGGCAAGGCTAAGAACCTGGATGACATACATGCAACCGTGAAGACAATCATCATAATCATGACAGTGAAGAAACACTCGGAACAAGTGTCTGACGAAACCTACCCGGCTAGACTGAGAGCACCGTGATGCCTTAGCCGGAATTAAACCGCCGACACTACCGTCTTGGCATTTCAAACTGACATGAAGACACTCCCGGGACAAGCACGTTGTCCCGAAACAAAGTGCATTACCCCAGAAAAGACGCCCTGTCCCGGAATGATCACTTGATAACGGAACGAGCATGCAAGCAAGTTGCATGCCACGTCAGCCCGCAAATCTAGGGAAGTTTGTTAGGATCTATTATTCCCCACGAAAGGGACAGGTGCCACGTCACCCATCGGGATTGACCAAGTTTGTTACAACCATGAAAGGGACATGTGCCACGTCATCATTCCCTCTATAACATCTATAAATACATAAGTGAAATCCTTCATTTAAAGAACACTGGATGCATAAACGTTACTTTGTCAAAATCAATGGCGACAACGTCACTCTAGTCGTCAACTTAATTCCGATCGGTGCTCCGATCACCATCTGAGTTAAATCCACGCTAAGATATTAACTTATTCGATTCCGATCGAATAAGGTTAATCCAATTGGTTGTTTTACGCCCTTGGAATCCAGATTCCAAATCGGGGTTTGCACAATTATTGGAGTTAAAACAATCAACCTACTCTTTTTCCCAAATCAAGCACTCAAACCTGAAATCCATTTACACCTAACGATTTTGGTTTGATCAAATGGCGCCACCTAAAGGTACGAACAACACACTGAAACCAAGTAGCGAAACGGCAAGCAAGAAAGGTACGAACGACGATGTTCAGCCACCTTTAAACAAGGGAAGCTCACCACCGGTGGAACCACCTCAACCTCAAAAGCAGTCAATCGCTCACATTCACTCCGGCGACGCGTCGGGAGACGAGATGAATGTATTGGATGACGATGAGGATACACACGAGGGATCACTGCTCGGTGGAGATAGGATGAAACTCGGCACGCTTGGTCTCAAAACTGGTGGATCAAGTGGCATCGGATCCTCTCACAACGACACCGACATGATCACCAAAATGATCTCAGCTGACGTCAAGAAACAAGTAATCAAGAAGCTAAAATCCATGCTGAGTGACAACAGTCTAGCAGAGAAGCAACAATCGCAATCTCTAGACGTTCTGAAGACCAGCCCATTGCTAAACATCGGCGTAGGAAGCGAAGGCGTCACCAAAGCTGCCACAAATGCATGGCTGGCTGAGCTTCTCATGCAGGCTGCACAGCCGGCGTACAAGCACTCTTTGTCACAACCCGCCGTCCAGGGAACTGCACTTGAGAATCTGTTCGCCCTAATCACCGGTAACAAAGCAAAGCGACCGGTTGAGATGTCGAAAACTAGCCAAAAGCTCTGTGAACGGATCGCCGACTGTACACTCCCTGCAAACATCGTCATACCGGTCACTTTGGGGGTGTATAACGGAACTACAGACCCGGATGATTTCCTGCAAATCTTCGAGGGCGCCATGAAAACTCAGCACTGGACTGACAAGGTAGCGTGTCATCTCTTTCCGACGGTGCTATAGTCGGCTGCCAGGGAGTGGTTCGCAAAGTTACCACCCAATGGTATCACTTGCTTCGCGGACTTGCGAGAAAAGTTCCTCATGCAATATCAAAACCTCCGCCGACACACGTATACGCACTTGTATGCTCATGAAATCCCAATGTATCGGGGAGAGAAGATCGAAAGCTTCATCACAAGGTACATGCTGGAATGTCAGAAAATCCCAGGACTCCCGGAAACACAACAGATTTCCGGATTTATCACATGCCTTGACAAAGACGCACACCCGTTACTTGTCTCGGAACTCCGTTGGAACATCCCGGGTACATTTGCAGATGCCGTAATGGTAGCTAGGCAATACCAACTCTCGGGAAGGGAGAGACAGGTCGGGTATCATCGAGAAGAGAGGAAAAGAGAAGAAGAGAGAAGAAGCGACAGCAGGCACCGCCACGACAGTAGTAGGCGCAGCGAAAGCCACAACAAATATCACAACAGTCACGAAAAAAGTCATGATAGCCATCAGCATGACAAAAGCAGCCGGAAGCCGTACGGTAAAGGGTCCCTAATCGACAGCCTCTCTAAAACTCCAAGGGAGATACTGTTAACAGAAAGGCAAAGTTTACTCCACGGGCACCGCTGGAAAAATGTGACGGTCAAAAATCAGATAAGTATTGCGAGTTGCATGAAGATAATGGCTATGACACCGATGAGTGTAAGGCGCTGATACGTGAAATCATCACAAAGATCAAAGCAGGTGAACTCAACCACTTGCTGTCGGGAAGGAAATTTAAAAAGACTAACCCCAACAAAACATTCAGTTGGCAGAAGGAAGACGGGAAGAAGCGAGAGAAAGTGAAAGATAAAGTTGTTATCAACATGATCAATGTTCCGAAGGACGAGTTCGACCCACAGAATTCCTGGAAAGATGCTACCATCACTTTCCCGGGAATACCGACACGGTACTCGTGGAATGAACCGGTAGTCATTACCGGACTGATAGATGGATTCCCGGTGAACGAGATGTACACCGATACGGGAAGTGAAGTCGAAGTGTTATACGCTCATTGCCTTTCCCGGCTCCCAAAGTGTGTCGGGAGGAAGATGAGACAATCTAATGCCATCATCTCCGGATTCTCTGGTCACGCTGAAGAAACAATTGGAAAGCTCAAGGCAACGGTCACGGTGGGCACTTGACCCTACTTTCGCAGCGAAGTAATCGACTTCTATGTCGTCAAATCTGTGACCGCAACGAATGTAATACTAGGAAGACAGTTTTTCAAAAACTTCGGCGCCATAGCGTCTACTGCTCACGACATACTCAAGCTTCCAACCCGGCAAGGTGTGGTAACGGTTCAATCCACCCGACACCCTTTTCCCGATAACGAAGCCATTCAAGACAAGCAAGATGACGAGTCATGGAGAACACCCCATGTCATGGAGGAAGAGCGTGTTTCTGTTCTTAAAAGATTGAACTTTTTCTCCCCGACGGCACATCCCGGTAACAGAAGTTCAGACATGCTTCATAAGGCAGATAAGGCAATTACCGGCCGACGTCGTCGGTCAGAGTGGGAGAAATCTTTTAGTGGCATGCGCGGAATGGCTAAACCCCATAGTCCGACACTCAAATGTTCGAGGACCGAAAGTCGTGAAAGTTCCAACCGAGACAAGAGAGCGGTTGAGCAAAATGAAAGTGGCTAAATGAAGTAACTGAGGTTTTGATAGATGCCGTGATTGAATTTGATCACCTCAATACACGGTTATCTTGATTTTTCTTTTTTCTTGTAATAAAAGAACTGATGTATGTTTTTTCCTTTTCATGGAATTAATAAAAAGCTTTTACATTTGCAATAACTTTATCATTATGTTATTCACAACAATGACTACGCAACTATAAACGGCCAGCGGCGAAACGGATTCCGACATCCACGTAAGTCCCATGCACATTTTGTACCCCCTTAAGAGGTGACTGCCTAGCCCTCGTCGGTACAAATTTATACCGATAAACGGCCAATGAGTAGATGGCATAAACACGCGTGACTGCACGGTGTACATGCCAAAACTAACACAAATGTATTTCTTGGCATACATACGAAGACATGAACTAGTTCAACTCAAGAAAAATTCACACAAAACGCATGAAACTAACATTTCATAAACAACTGTACGCGATTCATTACAATTTTAACCCAAAAAATGCACAAATGTGCAGTACAAATTTTCAGAAATTAAAATCTAAAAGCTGCTGGACGGTCGTATCATCACCGGCGCAAAGGTCCTCAAAGCTACCAAAATGAATCTCCCTTAAAGCCTTTGCAGTAGCCTGAACCAACTCCAGAGAAGATGAATTCATCTTCTCAGCAATTTCGCGATGAAAGGAGGTAACCCCACTAGCATGATACTTCTGCATCAACCTAATGGCATGGGTGAAGTTGGCCGATGCAACGCTGTCCAAATAGCCCTGAAAAGGAACCTTCACTGTGGGAGAGTTAATAGCCTTCTTCAAAATAGCAGGAAGATTGCCCCGCAGACGTTTACATTCCTCTCGGGCAGCAACAACCTCCCTCTCCTTTTGGCCGAGTTCCTCCTTGGCGGTCCTTAGCTGATTTTCCAAACTTGTAACAGCCTCCCGGGCAAGAGGGGCCTGAAACAACTCTAAACGGGCTACTTTCAACTGGCACTCCAGGTCTGCCGCCTGCTTCTCCCGGTCAAACCCATCCAGGATATGCGTATTCATCGCCATGAGCGCCCGGGCACGAATGGCCAAAGAGTCCTCCCGAGAAAGGGCAGATGCCGATTGGTGAAGGGAGGGAGAAACCCCCTTTTCCAAAAAACTTGTTCAACTAGGATAGACAATATCCAGCTGAGAAAAAGAACGAAACAAGATCATCACCAACAGACACCCGGAAATGCATGTCATCAATGCTCTCCAGGTCAAACTGTTCAACATCACCTATGTTTAGAGGCTCTGTCTTAGTCATGGATGGCTCGACAACGGCTACAATACAAAAAACATCAATGATAAGCACAAGACATGTCAAAATGTTTGCAACACAAATAGAGGAGATTTTCTTTTTTTACCAAAACAGGAAAATCACCTTTGGTTTTCTTCTGAAGCTGAGGAAGCTCGTGAATCCTCCTCTTCACTGATGTATGCCATTCCGGTACCTCAGGGTCAGGAAGAACCAAATCAGTCTCATCACCATCATTGTGCTCCAAGTCCTGTGGTACAACATCCGACTGCTCCCCCAGGGTTGATCGGGATACTCTTCACCCGGATGTCTAAAAGATCACCAAAGCCCAGCACGGTAGCAAACTCCATCGCTGTTGTGTAAAACACCAAACATAAGAAAGATTAGCATAAGATCAATTAACCTTACGAAGTAACAGTTGGTTGGGATCAGTCTTCACCTGCTCCATTAAAACGAAGAATAGGCTTGGTACTCGGGTCTGGCCATTGATGACTAACTCCCCCTAACACAAGTATAGCCTCCGGGTATGGTCGTTGTGAAAACCTAAACCCCCGAATAGCTTCTATACAAGCCCTCTCAGCAGCATTTAAAATCGGGACTTTATTGGCCCTCTTCTTAAGATCGGTTGCCCATTTGCAGAGCCTAACAAATCGTGGTGGTAGTCCTTTTCTATCAACAAAAAAGAAAGACTCCCGCCACTCCTTCAATGACGTGTCCATATCTCCAGTAAAATTAATTTCTGCTCTCCGTTTGATGGTAAACCATCCAACCTCGGACTTCGAGACGGAAAAACAAAATCAGAACATGCGGACATTAGGAAGAATGTGGTAGTGATTAAGGTACATCTCCCACATCACCAATTTTTGGTATGCATAGGGATGCACCTGCGCAGGCGCTATGCCATAGTGATCAAAAAACTGATACATAAATTCAGAATAAGGCAGTCAAAAGTTGCCCACACTAATGGCATGGCCATAAAAGGTAACCATGCCTGGAGGAGGCTTATGGGCTCTATGGTTGGCATCAGGCACTCTCAATGAATAACGAGACAAAAACGGGTACCTTTGTACCATCTCGTCAAGATACTCATCGCACACTTGACTCATAATTTCATTAACATTTACAGAAGGTCTACCAGAAGTTTCGGGAACACCTACGCTAGTAGAAGTGGAAGACTGATTCGCCATATGAACAAAAACAAAAATAACAAGTAAAGAAGAAAGAAGTAGAAAAGGTACCTTTTTTCGTAAGAAAACTGTTGGTTTTTTGAAGAAGAAGCGTTTAGGGCACAAAAGCTGTAAAAAGTAAAAATATTGGAAAAGGGAAGTTATTTATAGGTTTTAAGGAAACTGATCCAACAAATCAGATCAAAAGATGGATCGACAAAAGTAATGATTAAAAGAGCAAAAGGAAATCTCTCGAACGCCGTTCCAAAAATTGAAAAACGGAAAGAACACGAAAAGGGAGGCGCATTTGCAGAAACTGTCTTTTCACGCTGACGAGCATTAAATGCACATCCAATCAGGAAGCATGGCCTTGTCTCGAAAGTTTAAAGACGGTAACCATTCCGGTTACCCTCATCAAACTGGGGGGACTTAATGATACGCATAATGATCCGTCTCAAAATAGACAAGCATCTCGGCAAAAACCATACCCGGCACTACGCGTCCCGGTTTGCCAATTCCTTCTCTCATCATCCGTCTGGCGTCTTCCCGGATATTCTACCATAACGGATAAATGGCAAGGCTAAGAACCTGGATGACATACACGCAACCGTGAAGACAATCATCATAATCATGACCATGAAGAAACACTCGGAATAAGTGTCTGACGAAACCTACCCGGCTGGACTGAGAGCACCGTTATGCCTTAGTCGGAATCAAACTGCCGACACTACCATCTCGGCATTTTAAACCGACATGAAGACACTCCCGGGACAAGCACGTTGTCCCGAAACAAAGTGCATTACCCCGGAAAAGACGCCCTGTCCCGGAATGATCACTTGATAATGGAACGAGCATGCAAGTAAGTTGCATGCCACGTCAGCCCGCAAATCTAGGGAAGTTCGTTAGGATCTGTTATTCCCCACGAAAGGGACAGGTGCAACGTCACCCCTCGGGATTGACCAAGTTTGTTATAACCATGAAAGGGACATGTGCCACGTCATCATTCCCTCTATAATATCTATAAATACACAAGTGAAATCCTTCATTTAAAGAACACTGGATGCATAAATGTTACTCTGCCAAAATCAATGGCGACAACGTCACTCCAGTCGTCAACTTAATTCCGATCGGTGCTCCGATTACCATCCGAGTTAAATCCACGCTAAGATATTAACTTATTCGATTACGATCGAATAAGGTTAATCCAATTGGTTGTTTTATGCCCTTGGAATCCAGATTCCAAATCCGGGTTTGCACAATTATTGGAGTTAAAACAATCAACCTACTCTTTTTTCCCAAATCAAGCACTCAAACCCGAAATCCATTTACACCTAACCATTTTGGTTTGATCAGAAAGCATTTTTTTGGAGATTTCCTCACCTGGTGGAAACAGTTCTTTATAGCGAATGATTCACATTTATTCTCATCCGCACTTAAGTGAATGATAGATCGACTCGCCATCAGTGCGAGAACATCTTTCTCATTAAGAGATCACACCTTTTCGTGCGGTTTCCTATCAGAAATATAATCCTCGTTATCCTCTCTAAAGGATTTACCTTAAACGTTTATGGCATTTATGTAGTTACTCTAAACATTTCTTCCTTCGTGGGTCGCAACTGGACGTTATCCTAGTCAAGTTTCGATCCCTGATTTGACATGTAACTGAAATCATGATCATAAAGTTACATTCTACAACGTGCTATCAAAAACTATTCCCAAGGATAAGTTTGTATGTATTATAATATACTGAACGTTATCTTTCATTAATCACTCATATCATCCTGAGGGCATTTTAGTAATTATGGCTTACTTTGCATATAAGCCTGATTAGTGACTCCTCGACTGACATCTCGTTTCATCTATTCACATTAGGAATTTCTTGAAAACCAAAGGTATCATGTCTATGGTTACCTTCCGGAATTTGAAGTTGGTACCATCTCTAACAAACACAAGCCATGCATCAAATTTCGTGGCTCTGATCTCCACAAACTCCTATATGTTTGTCTGCACTAGAATTTGCGACATAAAATGCTCAAGGTTTTAAAAGAGCTTAGTAATGTTTCTAATATATCATATATCCGAATTACTGAAATGTGTGTATAGCATGATCATCTTCTCATTTTGAGGAAATCTATTCGGATGACACCCTTGTTATTCCTTTGGATTACTTTCGCATTGATAATAAGATGCACATCGAAGAAGAACCTGTATAAGTTATGGATCATAAGATTCAAACGCTTAGAAACAGGGCAATATTCCTATAGTATGGATCCGTTGGAATTCACGCGATGGCCCCGAGTGTACCAGGGAACGTGAAGACCAAATGAAACGGAAAATATCTCCACCTCTCTTTTCAAACGTTGATTCATCCGAGAAGTCTATCCAAAACTTCGGGACGAAGTTTCCATTTACGGGGAGATACTGTGACAACAGTCACTTTTTCCTTCCTGAAATGACTAAAATGCCCCTAGGGTTTTTCTGTGCAATAAATGATTAGGGTTTTATTTGATCATAATTAATAAATGATGACTAAATGTCTAACCCTAATAATTAATTTACGATATTAATACCATATGAATTTATATGAATATAAATATAACTTAGTATTAATAGAATAAATAAAAGTATATAACTCATAATGTACTTTTGATAAATAAGTATTAAGTGCATTTAAAATATTTTGACATTTTTATAATATATAAAAGTATAAGGGAATAATTATATAAGTAAATAAACCAACATTTATATGTATATATATATATATATATATATATATATATATATATATATATATATATATATATATCGGTATTTAAATAAGTAAAAAGAGGTAAATACAAATAAATAAAATAACAAACAATATTCTAGAATGTTCTAATAATTAAATTAAGTAAAAACAATTTATATACCCATGGTTGGTCGAATTTAAAAAAAATAAATAAATTAAAAATAGAATAAATGTATAAAAGGAAATAGAATTATATTTAAATTACAATTACTTCTTCTCCAAGATTTCCACCCTATAAATACCAAACCAAGTCACAATTTTTTTTCATAAATTCCCGGAGTCCTCTTAAACCCTAATAAATTTTATAAGTCTTCATTCTTTTTCTTTTTAATTTTTTCATTTATTTCTTTATTGTCTAGCTGATTTTGATTATTATTTTTAATAAATAATAAACAAATTAATTAAATTATGAATTATACATGATAAATACTATTAAGTATTATGAGGTCTGAGAAAAATAATTTTCCGAATTTATAACTCGTTTTTATATTTATATATATATATATATATATATATATATATATATATATATATATATATATATATATATATATATATATATATATATATATGAATCGGTATATGTGTATATGTACAAAAAATTGAATTAAATAGCTATAATCTATATAAACCCATAAAAACAATTTTCACAGATCCTACTAATGTTTTAAAGATGATCTAAGTCAAAAACTTTATTTTTGTGATGTATTATATATTTATTTTTAATTATATATATCGGTTAGGGTTTATATAAGCAAAAATCAATAAAAATAGAAAACGAATTCAAAAATTGAAACAAAAATTTTCGTAACTTCTTTTTGATGTAAAAAGAGTTTTAGAATAGAAAACTTAATTTATTTACTATTTTACATAATTATTATGTATTTAGTGTTGAAATCAATATACATATATGTAAAATATAGTATTAATTCGTATAAAATTATAAGAACCGTGGATTTTGCATGAAAATTAGTTAGAACAGTAAAGGGATGTGTAAAATAATTTTTGTAAGTTTTGGAGTATTTTTGATAATTATATTCGAATTATATGGTTAAACAATGCAAAATTCGTAATAAATATTTTTAACAGAGAATAAAATATATATATATAATTTTTCTGAGTTTATAAAATACGTAGAAATCTGTAAAAAAATATAAAACTTAATATTTGGGTCAAATTTGTATTTAATCCATAATTAAACTCTTATTACATACTTACCAAAGATAAATACTAGATAAATACCAAATAAATATAGGATGAAGATAAATAATTTTTATAAATTTTTTATAAAGTTATATTGACTGTAAAAGATCTGAAAATTTTATTATCTTATTTATTTAATATTTATTTGATTAATCATGAATTTTGTGTAATATATAAGTATACACGATATATGTATAAATATTATATATAATAAATAATTATTATATCAAAGATATATAATTAATAATAAACATTAATATAATATATTAAATAATAATAATATACATAATTTAGTATATAATAATTTATATATATATATATATATATATATATATATATATATATATATATATATATATAACTAATACAATTAATGTATAATACTAATTAAACAATTAAATATAATATTTAATATATTATATATGTATAACAATAATACTTATATACTAATTTAATATCATAAAGAAAGTAGTTATATATGTAATTAATAATTAATATATCATAACTATTAATATATAATACTAATTAATTAATATATATAATAAACACAATTAAATAATATTTATATAATATATAATACTTATTATACATATAACATGTATTAAATGTATGTACAAGTAATCTATTAAGTGTTGTATTCGTATACACACATACAACTAGTGAATACTATAATCATAGCGATAAACATATAACTTATACAAACTTCACTGCTACTTAAGGTCGTAAGAGAATGATGTATAGGTTGCCATTATGGGATAAGGTTGTGGATCTCGAATGTCATTACTTAGTTAACGATCAAGAGTCCTGACCCCCGGTTACATCTGGTCATTCCGGACTTATCTGATAGCATCGAGGTTTGCGTAAGTTGTAAAAGGTCTAATCTTGATTATGGTAGACACGCAAACACTTGTGAAACACTCTTAAGTTCATTTAGGATTTTCATTGTCATTTGGACAATTTCTGATTAAGTCTATATATCTCTAGGTTGAAGGCCTGGTTATATACTCTAGTTCTTTTCATTCATGGAATTATCTTCATCTTCGATTTAAGGTGAACTTCATAGGCTCGCTTTTACATATTTTAATGTATTTTATAAATCTTGGGGTGAGACACATACTTGTATTTTAAATGATTTAGAATTTAGACACAAGTGCCTAAATTTTGATATGCAACTTCATGAGACTATTGTTAACTTGTATTCTTACATGCAAATCTCCACCATAATATCGTTAATTGCTGGAATTGAAATGTTGCAAGCTTAATTATTGTGAGTAGGCCTATTGAGAGTGACGTCTCTACCCATTGACCGATCGTCAAGGGGGTACATAATAATGATTACCGACACATGCGCAGTGTCAGGGGTTTATGTTTAGCTCGATATTATAACTCATGGCATATTGATATTTTGATATTTTGAACTAAATCTTGTGGTCTAAAACTTTATTATTGATTATTAAACCTATGTTGTTCACTCAACCATTGTGTTGACATTTTTAAGCATGTTTTATCTCAGGTAATGATTAGCTTATGTGCTGATGATGATTGCTATATGTGTGTTGCCTTGCATTGGAGTCTCGCATATTACATTTAATTACTTAATAAACATTTGACATTTACTCTTGGATTATGATGTAAAACTTTAATTCTTTTCCGCTGCAATACAAATCTTGTTTTTATAAAACGTCTCATATAGAGTCATTCTCTTTATATACTTGTATTGTGATATTGAAATGTCATATTTACCCCCAACCCTATTTGGGGGTGTGACAACCGTATCATTATCCATCCTACTTTCGCAGCCTTGCAGGAGCAATACAATACTTCACTTTCACTCGCCCGGACATTTCTTATGTGGTGCAACAAATATGCCTTCACATGCATGCCCCATATGACACTCACATGGTCGCCCTTAAACGCATAATTCGTTATATTCAAGGCACATTGCATCATGGGATTCATATGTTTCGCTCCCCACTACACACTTAGTCTCTTATACTGATGTCGATTGGGCTAGCTGTCCAGACACCCGGAGATCCACATCTGGTTACTGTGTCTACGTAGGTGATAACCTCATCTATTGTTCTTCAAAACGTCAACCAACTCTATCTCATTGAAGCGCCGAAGCCGAATATCGTGGGGTAACAAATGTTGTGTCCGAATCATGTTGGTTGCGCAATTTACTTCTTGAACTATATCGACCAATTCACAAAGCCACCATTGTTTATTGTGATAATGTAAGCAATGACGGATCTTTAGGGGGGTAGGGAGGGGTGCTGGCCTTCCCAGAAATCTGAGCAAGTAGTGTAGTTATTGTTGATTTTTAGAAGATAAAAGATAAACCTATATTTATTGTCGGAGATGTTCTATAGTTGTTGAATGTTGATGAAGGTAGGAAGAAAGAAGAGAAGTGGGGTCAGATGTCTTAAGATTTATTTCAACACACCTCCCTTGATTTTATATAAGTTCACTTTCAACCTTAAATGTTTAGCATATATCATTATTTTCCTACAATTAAATATATAACGAATGATTAAGGGATACCAGTTACTTTAGAAAATAACGTTTAAGAATATGGTTATATGTCCATATGTATTATGCTTAACAATAAACTAAGTCATTGATTATACAACTAATGTTAAAATGTATTTAAATATAGACAAAATTGTCCAAATCGTCCATGTGTTTGTGGTTTTTTGCCCAAATCGTCCCTATGTTAACAAAACTACATAAATCATCCTTAAATGTCAAATAACGTCCCAAAATAGTCCCTACCTTGATTTTTGTTAAATTCTCAGTTAGTCAAAAATACACGATTGGTCTCCGAAGTTTCTTAAAAGATTGGAACAATGATCCTCTTCATTATCTTCAAAATGAAGCTTTAGTGAAAGCTTAAAAAAACACATCTTGAAGATGTTATTATCAGCTAATCCATATAACACCTTGACTTAGCAAAAAATCAAGAAAGGTGATTGAAAATATAAGTAAACTCAACATCAGGTGATTGAATGAAAATGAAGAAAGATAACCAATCGCAAGTCCGGGTATAATTCCAATCTCCAAACCGAGAAAAAACCGATTACACTGCTTATTATATCCATCTAACACCTTTCACTCTTTTATCAGATCACACACAATTTTTTTTAACAATTTACAACAAATATTTGAACTAAAAGATGGCCTAGAAATGGATAACGGATTATAATTCAAGATTTTGGTATAAGTAATCTACAAATGACAATGGCAATTATGATATGAGACTGCATAATAATGATGATTATCCAAATGTTGGACATGTAGGAGATCAGAAAGAGGAACACAATTGTGATTAAGAATTGCATAATAAATCTTATGACATTTTCTTCACATAATAAGAAACAAATCTTTTTTTTTTTTTTAGTGAAAGTTTCTAAATGTGATGTTGTAATCTTGAAGATGTTATTATTAGCAATCTTGTGCCAATAACATTGTATCTAAAACGTGACCTTTAATATAACGGAAAATAGAGCTTTTATTTATGAATCTAATATATCTAAAACATATGGGCATGGGACATTATTCATGTAGATATACGGTTTTTTAAACTGTTTATCGATTTATTAGATATTCTTTATACGGGACATTATTCTTTATTAGACATTTGCAACAAGTAAATAATAACATCTTCAAGATTTGTTTTTTTAAGTTTTCACTAAAGCTTCATCTTGAAGATGATGAAGAGGACTTTGTTGCAATCTTTTAAGAAACTTCAGGGACTAATCGTGTATTTTTTACTAACTGAGAGTTTAACAAAAGTTAAGGCAGGGACTAATTTGGGACGTTATTTAGCATATAAGGATGATTTATGCAGTTTTTTTTTAATACGGGGACGATTTGGGCAAAAAACCAAAATTCATGGACGATTTGGACAATTTTGTCGTAAAATATATTTTGTATGCAATAGTCTATTTTTGGTTCTAGAAAAAACTGTATAGAAGTATATTGGACGACTTTTATATCAAAATGGATATTTTACGTATCAATGCTTTTTTGCCCTCCAATAAAATTAGTTCAAGATCCGCCACTAAATGTAAGTGCAATTTTCTTGCTCATCAATCATATTCAGCATCAAAGGACGAAACATATTGAGTTAGATATACACTTTGTTCGAGAAAAGGTTGCATGTGGTCAAGTTCGAGTGTTACATGTACCTTCACGACATCAATTTGCGGATATATTCACAAAAGGAATACCTCTGATTTTGTTTGATAAACAAAAGATATATCTTTTGTTTGATAAACAAAAGATATATTCACAAAAGTCCTTCTATTAGCTGTATCTTATATTAGCTATATCTTATCTATAAATAAAAGATACACCGAATAATAACATTGTAGAATCCATTTTGGTCACAATCTAATATGTCAACTCTAGATTAATGGTTAAAACAAATTAGATAGCACAAAACAGATAACCATTACATCAAATATATGTGTTTTCCTAAACTACTAAGGTGATAAAACTGTACATGCATATAAGATTCGAAAGTAAAAGTTAAACCAAAAACTAAATGAAACATGGGACCAAAATATATTCCATGGATCTGGCTAATTTTTGGAAATAACCTCCCTTGCTGATTGAAGGGCAAATGAAACAGAAGCAGCGGCATTTTCTAAAATTGCGCCACTAGTGTTACCACCTTTGCTGGTGGCAACGGGAGCGGCGGTGGTCGGTGCTTGAGGTTGTTTTGGAGTCTCGACCACCCTTTTTTCTTGTCGTTGCATTTGTTCTCCGGACATCGTATGATCCATTTTCAGTTCTTGTGTGGCATCTCCATCTTGTTTCTAATATTCAAAGCCAAAATCAATTTAAAGAATCAATATATAATAAGCTATAGAAGATCAAAGAATTTTTACCATATTCGTATTTGATGCCTTCATGATTATTCTTTATGTTCTCTGGGATTTAAGACAATAAACTTCATATATCAATATTTGTAGATTGGAACTTCATATATTGATATTTGTTGATTGGAATTTGTGAAAGGAAGTTTAGCTTTGGAGGAGAAGTTTTTGATTAGTTATTTAACGGGTTTGTGTGGTTATGTTGCTCTTAAAATGTAGGGGAGACAATTGCTACAAATATAATTGGATATAAATCAATTTAACTGGAAGTGAGCAATTATTATTTAGATATATCTCATAAAATACGATGGGATGAAAATAAGAATAGGATCAACAATAAATTAACTAGATACTCCGGTTTGTGTTAATTAAATTATGAATAAATTATATCAATAGTCTTCTTGTAGTTTATATAAAATTACACCAATCGTTCTTATCTTTTAAATGTTATATCGATCGTCCCCGTGATTTTAATTAGATTACACAAATCATTCTTATTTTGTAAGGATTACTCTAATCGTCCATGATTTGTATGAACGTGTACTTTGATGGTTACTGTCACACCCCCTAAATGGGACCGGGGGTAATATGTGGCTAACCAATATCATAACACAAGTGTAAAGTGAGAACGACTCTAAATGAGACGTTTTTATTAAAAACCAATGTATTAAAGCAGCAGAAAGTATAAGTCATTACAATTGAATCCTTAAAAATGTAAATGCAACTAAGTGTTTTAATGCAATAATATAAATGATAAAATGCGGATTCCAAAAGCAGCAAAGTCCAAATAGCACACAATCTTTAGCAATCTTCACCTGAGACAAAACATGCTTAAAGTATCAACCAAAAATGGTTGAGTGAACAACATAGGTTTAATATAGTTTTAGACCACAAGATTTAGTTATCAAAAGCAGATGCTGAAGTTATGATATCGAAACTAAACAAAGTTACCCCAGGACACCTTGAACTGTCAGTGTCGTTTTAATCATTATTATGTAACCAAAGACCAACGGTCAAATGGTTAGAGACGTCACTCTCAATAGGCCTACTCACAATAACTAAGTTTGCGTTTATACGTAGCAATTAACGATATCATGGCAGGGATTTAGCATGAATCAAAGCATGTCAGCACAGTTAAACAGTTTTCGGGTACTTGTGTCTAAGCGTAAAACAGTTTGAAAGCAAGCATGTGTCTCACCCCAAAAGTTCAAAATAAGTATATAAAGCAAGTTAAAAAGTGGGGCTATGAAGTTCATCTTAGTAGCAAGTAAGTAATTTCACGCAAGATATAAGAACGGTGTATGTGTTCGGAGATCTCAACCTAGAGATATAACCTTTGATTAGTTAATGTCTAATAGACATAAAGTTAGTATATTAATATAGCAACCTATATTAACAGTGACGGTTTTTGAGAAAAGTTCCTATTTCACAAAAGTTTCTATTTTTGAAAACCTACTATTTATGGAAAGCTTCCACTTATAGTAAGCTTCTAGTTTAAGAAGTTCGGGTTATAATTCTTAACAAAGATGTTGTACAATCTCGCCCAAACATCGTTGTTAACATGCAAGTCACTCGAATGACTAGTTGTTACAGGGCGCCCAGGATTCTTGACCAGAATCTAAGTCATGGCATTCGAAATCCACAAGCGGTTCCCATAAGGCAACAAGGATCACCCCAGGTCACATGTAGCGGTGATGTTTGTAGTCTTTGTACGCTATCTTTAATTATAACCTTCACGTTATAAATGTGTACACATAACAAATTATTAATGTACTTTTAAATTATATATATATAAATTTTATATATATATATATATATATATATATATATATATATATATATATATATATATATATATATATATATATATATATATATATATATAGGTGATAATATACTTAGTGTAATTTATGGTGTTACTATATAGTTAGGTTTATATGTTATAATAATAATATTATTATCTAATTAATCAATCATTATGTAATCTTATCATTATATGTTACATATATAAATAATATACACCTATGTGATACATACATATATTCTTTATTATTATTATTATACATATATGTGTTCATAACTATATGATATATGTATATATTCCATGTATGTGTTACATATACATAAGTGTAAGTTGATACATATATATATATATATATATATATATATATATATGCACTAGGTGATAATATACTTAGTGTAATTTATGGTGTTACTATATAGTTAGGTTTATATGTTATAATAATATTATTATTATCTAATTAATCAATCATTATGTAATCTTATCATTATATATTACATATATAAATAATATACACCTATGTGATACATACATATATTCTTTATTATTATTATTATTATTATACATATATGTGTTCATAAATATATGATATATGTATATATTCCATGTATGTGTTACATATACATAAGTGTAAATTGATACATATATATATATATATATATATATATATATATATATATATATATATATATATATTTGCACTTATTACTTTTCTTATGATGTTTACTAACCTTCTTTCACATATTACTAATCAATCCTTTAATCACAATCATAACCTATTCTTATTAACCATAATAATCTTATTAATCACCATCATAACTTTTCATTATAATCAATCCTATTAACATTAATCATCAACCTAAAAACATAACCTTTTATTATAACAATTAACCATAATCATTATACATGATATTCATTAACTAGTTCAACATAACCTAATACTTTTAATCTTATTCATACACATAATCTATATCATGATCATAGTCTTCATCTTCAACTATTATTATTAATTAGCTTATTAATCAATAACCCTAATCTTTCATTATATCAACTAATCATATTCATAAATTAATTTTCTAATTTATTCACTTACATAAAATCATAATTCTTTTTATCATATTCAAGACCATACATCGCAATACTTGATCATACTTATAAACCCTAACTTTTTTTAATCATCATTACCTAATTATATTCAATAATCATTAATAAATTATTACTACTTCATGATCATACATAAATATTAACTAACACATGTCATTATTATTATTATTATTATTCATTAACTTAATCTAATCATATCCCTTAAAGTTATTCATAAAACATTATTAATTCATATTCATTAATAATACTTAAACTAAATAAGTTTACATGTGACATGAAGCTAGGGTTTTAGGGCTACCTTAGGAGGATTAAGATCAAGAATGATGATGATTATAAAAACTGAATAGCAGCAGCCTTCCAGCAGGAACTCACGACCCAAAACAAGGTTTTCTTGGCCTGTTTGATCTCGACAGTAGCAGCAGGAAAACCCCACAGAAAATGCAGCTACAAGGGTCTGTTTGATCATGTTTACAGCAAGGAACATGTGACAACCCGGAAATTTTCGACCAAATTTAAACTTTAATCTTTATATGATTTCAACACAATAAGCAAATCTGTTAAACTAAGTCTCAAAATTTTTGAACTGTTTTCATAAATTCATTTAACCTGTAACTATTCTCGACGATTCACGAACCTTAAATCGTAAATAGAAATAATTGTACATGAAAATAATTATATATATAACAAATTTAACTATTATGTGATTTAGTTATTATGAAAGATAACTTAAAATAATTTAAAACATGTTACATAAACTATAAATTAATTATTGAGAGCATATTGAATGTAAATGATATTTTTTTTTTATATAACTGGTCAACGTTACAAAAATATTTAATGTGTACTTTGAGTTATTTATATATAATTAATATAGTTATCTATTTAATATTTAAAATATAATTGTATAGTAGTTAAAATATATAAATGTATATAAATCCGATGTTATATATAATTGTTGAATGTATGTTATAATATATTAAGATATATAAATATTAAATATTCAAAATACGATATAACATATATTATATAATTAGAAAATATTACATAATTAATAAAAGGTAACAATAGTATATTAGACTTAATTACAAGTTGTAAATATAGATGTACTAGTAATAGTATTATTACTTTCATTATTACTACAAACATTAATATCAATATTAGTATTACTGATACCAATACTAGTATTATTGTTATAGTTAAAATTTAAAAGGGTTATGATTATCAAAATAAAAATGCCAAATATAAATGAATGACAAAAACTATAATTTTGATTATTTTCTTTAGGATTATTATTATCATTAGTACTTTTAGTCTTATTATTATTATGATTGAATTTATTTTGATAATATTATTATTGTTATTATTGTATTTTCGTTGTTATTAAGAAAATATCAATATTATTATTTATATAATTATTACTTATTAAAATTTAAAACAATATATATAGGAATAGATATCACGCGTAATTGTTGTTGTATGACATAATTTGTATTTTTTTTTAACTTCTTCTCCTTGTTTAAGATTTCATATATGCCTTCTGTTTACCTGTGATTCCTGGTCGACATACACAAATTCAATATAATACAATTGAGTCGATCTTATTATTGATTCAATCGTGCAATCATCCTCTGTCTTTATCAATTATGATTAATCAGATATTATCTGATACTATAAAAAAAAATAAGAAGTCTGTTCGATAACCCTGTTACTACTCGTTTAATCATTAACCCAAATTCGAAAACAATTCCAAAATCCATTGATACAGTTTTGTTAGGGATCTTTCCTTCAATCTTTCTGTAAATTCACAACTTCCAATTCTTTCAAACGAATCCAAATTTGAGAGTCAAAGTTTAGATTTCTAAAAGTCAACATTTGTTCTTCCATCAAATTCAAGTTATTTGATATCTTTTAAGCTCAATTGACGAATTCAACAGTTTATATATATGATTACTAAACTATTTCGTGTTATAATGTTTTTCTATAATGCAGTAAAATTCGAAAATCAAAAATCTTTTTTTGTGTTTTGAACCGACGGGCAGCAGACCTGCTGTTTCGTTTACAATTTTTTTTTTCCAAACCAATCTATCACCATTAAGTATCTATAGGTCGGATGTTAAACTCTGAACTCGATTTTGTAAAAAAAATTAGTAAGATTAGAAAATGAGTTTGAAGGGATTAAATTAAGTGAAGAAGAAGAAGATGATGAACACAGTAGATTATGGGTTAAATGAATTTGGGTGGGAGTTTAAATCAGAAAAACTGGATTGGTGGTGTGGTCGTGGGTGTTCTCAGGTAGCGAGAGGTCTCAGGTTCGAGTCTAGGCGGAGCCATTTTTTTTACAACTCGATTTAAAGGTAGTCTTTTCTAATATTTATTATTATCATTATCATTATATTTTATATTATTGTTATTATTGTTAGAAATTATTATTGTGACTAATATTATAGTAATTATTCCTAATATTAATATTAGTTATTATTTATTATTGTTATAATTAAAGATTACAAATTTGATTACTATTACCATTATAATTATTAATAATATTAATATAAGTATTGTTATT
Organism: Rutidosis leptorrhynchoides; assembly: GCF_046630445.1. Classification (NCBI taxonomy): domain Eukaryota; kingdom Viridiplantae; phylum Streptophyta; class Magnoliopsida; order Asterales; family Asteraceae; genus Rutidosis; species Rutidosis leptorrhynchoides. The sequence goes on from NC_092337.1 coordinate 125,496,900, forward strand.
ATTATTATTATGTTAGTATTATTAGAATAACTACTAGAATCATTAATATGATCTAAATTAATATCAATGTAAGTATTATCATGATTAGGATTATTATTATTATTATTATTATTATGAAAATAATACAAGTTATCCTTAATTTCATCAGTATTAGTATTAGTATCACTTTTAGTAACCATTAGTATTATTATTATTATTATTATTATTATTATTATTATTATTATTATTAAACAAAAGTATCATTATTGACAAAATCATTATTATTAATATTATCATTGTAATAAAGTTATTATTATTATTATTATTATTATTATTATTATTATTATTATTATTATTATTATTATTATTATTATTATTATTATTAGTAAAACATTTGTATCAAAACTATCTTTTTAAAATAAATAAATATTTTGTGCATAAGATATACTCATTACATATATTATAATTATATTAACACTTCACATAACTATATATATCAAATCTATAAATATTATTTATATAAATACTTACATATAACAAACTATTAGTTCTAAATATACCACTAAACAATTATATATATAAATATGGATATATTAATATGATTACACAAATATTAATCATTTTAAATACATGCACAAATTAAATATATATAGTATATATAATTTAAGATATACTATATAAACTTGTTCGATTACGATTATATGTTTTAATATATATAATTGATATAGGTTCGTGAATCCGAGGCCAACCCTACATTTTTGTTCAATGTCGTCATATGTATTTTTACTACAAAATACAGTATGGTGAGTTTCATTTGCTCCTTTTTTAAATGTTTTTGCAATATATATTTTTGGGACTGAGAATACATGCGCTACTTTTATAAATGTTTTACGAAATAGACACAAGTAATCGAAACTACATTATATGGTTGAATGATCGAAGCCGAATATGCCCCTTTTACTTGGTAAACTAAGAATTAGTAAACCAGTCTACCAATTGACGCGAATCCTAAAGATAGATCTATTGGGCCCAACAAACCCCATCCGTTGTAGCGGATGCTTTAGTACTTCGATGTTGTTTTATCATGTCCGATGGATGTCCCGGAATGATAAGGGATATTCTTATATGCATCTTGTTAATGTCGGTTACCAGGTGTTCAATCCATATGAATGATATTTTTGTCTCTATGCATGGGACGTATATTTATGAGAACTGGAAATGAAATTCTTGTGGTCTATTAAAATGATGAAAATGAATGTTTATGATAAACTAATGAACTCACCAACCTTTTGGTTGACACTTTAAAGCATGTTTATTCTCAGGTATTAAAGAAATCTTCCGCTGTGCATTTGCTCATTCTAGAGATATTACTTGGAGTCATTCATGACATATTTCAAAAGACGTTACATTCTAGTCATTGAGTTCATCAAGAATATTATTAAGTCATTATAGTTTGGATATATTATGAAATGGTATGCATGCCTGTCAACTTTCGATGAAATAAAAGTTTGTCTTTTAAAAACGAATGCAATGTTTGTAAAATGTATCATATAGAGGTCAAATACCTCGCGATGTAATCAACTATTGTGAATCGTTTATAATGTATATGAACGGGTCCTTTCAGAATAAGCAGAAAAGAACACGCTGCAACTAGGTTGAGTCTTGGGCTGTTTAATGGCGAATCAGGAGCTGAATAACAGCAGGAAAAAGTGGCGATTAGAGGGCTGTTTGATGGCGATGGATGGCTGTGATGGATATCGAATTGCAGCAGGTTTTTAGAGGGTTTAGAAGTCGATGCAGGTGAGGGTTTTTGAGAGTTGTTTAGTCGACAGAAAAAAGGAAAAACAGGAGGGAAAGTGTCGACTAATGCAGCAAATTTAGGAAGGAAATTGTGATGTATTTGATGGAAAATCTTGATCCCTTTTATAGATGTTTTGGTTTCCTAATCACACTAGGTTTACTTGGAGTTCAAGATTTGATCAAGATTAGGATGCAAGTTTTAGAATTAGAGTAGAATTAGGCTTTGTTACATAGCAATCAAGTTCCCTTCTCCATATTTTTATTAGCCGATTTTTTTATAAATTATATGTTTATTTTATTTTATTTTTTCTGCAACTATGTATTTATTTACATATTTTATATTTTTTTCTTTATTATTATTATTATTATTATTATTATTATTATTATTATTATTATTATTATTATTATTATTATTATTATTATTATTAAGGTTACATTTATTTAAATACATTTTATTTAATTATTAGTCCCTAGCTTTTATTAATTTAATTTGGTTCCAATTAATTTATATTAGTTTTTAATAGTTATATAATGTCACATTTGAATTAATACCTATAGTTTATATTTTAGGGTTAGGGTTTAGTATTTAATAGGTAGAGTTAGGTTTTTAATTAATATTAGGGTTTAAGTATTAATTACTATATTTATTATATCCGGACAACAACCCTAGTTATAACGTACAAGCTACAATGAACCTTAGGGGCATTTCTGGCATTTCATAATGGAGAAATGAGGGTTGTTATAGTTACTGACTTATTCAAAATGTTAGGAAGGACCATCAACGTACACTTTTAGTTAAGTCATGGACGATTAGTGTAATTTTTAAAAGATAACGATCATCCGTGTAATTTTATGAGGGATTGTCGCTATAATTTTCACAAGACTTTGAACTCCTATTCCATAAAGTCTACTTTTCGCAAAGTTAACATGAAAAAGCATTATGTGAAGATTTGAATCGAAACACTTGAATTGCGGAATGATTTCTCTATAAAAGAGAGCGTCTTCTACATATTGAAGAAATGACAAGTTTGCACCATCACCCCCACCAGTAACACATTTGTATATTGGGGATTGATATTTCCACTTCTTTTTTTACTAAATCCATTTCAAATTACTATAATGTTCTTATATGATGTATTATATTATTTTCTTATTTAAATTTATTGAAGGATAATTCTGGAAAGAAGCATAGTGGATGAATAAAAAAATATAAGTCAAATTATCACTTCCTATGTATATATTCTTTTGACATGCTTTCAATATATTCATGGTTTATGATTAGAGAATGAGAAGTAGAAAAAAAATCTCTTTGTTATAAACCTCTCTCCATTATGACTCTTTAGTCGGAGATCGGGCACATAGGGACATCGGTTTAAGCTCTCCCAACGAGTAGCTAGCTAATATGGAATATGTGTCGAATTTCTTTCATGATTTCTTCCATGGTCATAGCTTGCGTTATTCAAAATGGCTTTGGGCTATAAAGTTCTTGTTAAAAATCAGGGTTGTGAATTAATAATTAATGATTTGTTCTTGAATCGTGAAACACTTTTCTAATGATGTATTTCGCCTCTCACAAGCCTCGGGTTTACAGGAAACCTAATTCGGATATGACAAGAACGATTTTGTTTTCAGGTAAGAAGAATCAAAATCAAGTATAGAGAATCTTTATGTTTCTGTGTGTTCTTCGTGAAAAAAAAAAAAATCATATTCCGAATATTTATAGGAAGTAAAAAGGTGCGAGAGAAAGGACACAACCTTTTAACCAAAAGATGTAATATTTCAACGAAAAGACGCAATTTTTCGTTCTCACCCCTTTAACGAAAAGACACTTTTCGTTCACATCTAATGGAAAATGGTGGACAACCATATTAATATCAAGTTAACTCTAACGGGCGTGTACTTCACACGCTCCTAACACGTTATTAAGTATAACTTGATTACCCTTGTTTCAAGTAAATCCCAATTAACTAAACTGTTATTTAAGACACTAAAATCACTAGCAGTTCTCTCTTTTCACTAAAGAACCGAATAACATGCTTAAATTCTTATTCCGGTAGCCGGAAACGTTACCTCTCTTTTGAGAAGACGGGATAGAAACAAAAATAAATACTTTAATCCATGACACCTATTTGAAGACCAATTCCATTTTAAACATAATATATAAATGAAACTTCATGTTTACAATATACTTTATATGTATCAATCTAACCATTATCAGTAACATGCAACTTAAATACTAAACCGACCAAATTATTTACATGATTCGAAGCTATCATCTCCAAATACATTTATAGACGTTAGAAAAAAATGTGTCTAAGAAGAAAATTTAAGTTAAAACAACCAATTGCATATATCCATATCATGAACACACTTTTTCATGACTACAACTACAAACTTTTTCAATAATATGCAAAGCCGGTAGAAGGGAATTTGTCAAGAGCATGTAACACCTCTTTCATATGTGGTCTCTTTTGCGGGACCGGTGATATGCAACTATAGGCCACTTTCAACAATCCCAACAAAATCTCCTCTTTATATTCCATGTCAGCACGAATCGCCGCGTCAACCATTCTCAACACCTTTTTCTTCTCTTCAACCGCCAATGTGGCGCTCCATGTCATACTAGCCGGCCCAAACTCATCCGAAACTATAACCCTCCCGGTTAGTAGTTCAAGCAACACTACACCATAAGAGTACACATCCCATTTCGGGGTAGGCTTCAAGTTTCTTAGCGACTCTGGTGCGTAATATGGAGAAATGCAGCCCATTGAACTTGGGCTTGGGCTTGGGTTTGGCCCATTCATCATATCTACAAAACCATCTCTAGAAGCAGTTGACCTCATGCTACCAAAGGTTCGGGCTGATCCGCCAACTTTACAACTATGATCGCCTACCACTAATCTTCCAAGCCCGAAATCTCCTATTTTGGGCTCCATATCCGATCCTAACAAAATGTTACTCGGTTTGAGATTCCCGTGCACTTGCTTCTTATCGTGGATGTACAATAGCCCACGGGCTGTCCCTTTCGCTATCTTGAGCCTCACTTCCCATGGTAACGGACATGGTGACGATCCCGCTTTCTCTGCCAAAAGTACAAGTCAACAAAGCATGTCAATGAGTTCCAATTTTCATTTTGTAAAATGCAAATTATACTGTAACATCTAAGTTCTAATCTAATCTAATTTAATTTTCTAATTAAACATTAAACTTGCCCTATAAAGATTTTGTTTAATAATGTACCTTTATTTTTATTATGGCATTTATAATTGATCATATGGAAACAAACCTTTAATGCTATGATACGCCATGGACCAAAAGTAAACTAATGAGAGCACTCGCTACGTGACAGTTGACTTGTGGTGCATGACACAGAGCATTAATAAAACAAAGGGTTCGTTACAACTACTCCACCCTTGGTCACCGTCAACAGCTCATGTTAGCAATACTAGTGTTGGAAAGCTATATGGCGCATGTGCTTCTTTAATATTGTGGGTCGGCTTATAGAGAGAAAAATATATTAATTGAAAGATTGGTAATCTAAAGAATGTTACAAGAATAATGATCTATATTCTGTGAATCTTATTCTTTTTAAATAATTATAAAAAGAATTCGGAATTTGCAAATTAATGCAACTTGATATCTAAGTCATATGCTATAGGGATTATTTTAACTCATTCAGATGCAAAAGATTCAGTTTGAGATACATGTTACTAGCAACTAATTACAAAGGATTTATTAAAAAAACACTTTATTAAAAAAGTACTCTATTACTATAAGAAAAGGTTAAAATAGCACGAACCAAAGTATACGTTTAAGATAGTATAAAAATGTAATTAATCGTGACTTACCTTTTATTATATTCCACAATATTATACAAACATTTATTGTTTGTATCTACACATTAGGAAAAAAATATTAACTCGTCCAATTTTCACCTGTATCTAATATTCTGTATTTCACTGGTGTCGTTTAAGGGGTCCACATATACTATTTTCATTTCTTTCAATATAAACGTCTATTTACTATTTCAATTGATTATAAAAAGTTAATAATAATAAGTATAAAGTACACATAATATTTGAGGAATGAATAGTATAGAATTGTTTTACTATGTACCTATGTCCAACCACGCAGGTTTGATTGAGTGGTCACCGAGTTGTTCAATTAAGCGAAATTGTTCAAAAATGAAGTGTGACAAGAGAGTGAGCATAATGCGCAATTCACTCGATATCAGGTCACGCTCGATAGAGCTTGATTAACCGAGGTTTTACTTTTTATGAGGGAGTCAATGTATTCGTTCATAGTCATAGATGAGATGTCTCGTATAAAAAAATGAGTACGTATGTTCCACTAATTAAATGAATTCCATCTACTTTTATTCTACTAGTTATATTAAGAATTTATAATTATAATTTTAAACAAATTCAATTACCAAATATTAATTGTGCACACTCGAATTGCTAAATTACACAAAAAGAGACGAGAGAAAAAAGATGACTCACTATAACGTGCATTGGCTAAGCTGCCATAGGGAACGTAGTCGTATATGACAAGTTTCTCGTCCACACCCCAATAAAACCCACGGACCCGGACAAGGTTCGGGTGAACCAGTTTCGCAATAATCCGAACCTGATTCTCAAAATCCCTAAACCGGTCCAACCCGTTTTCCCCGATCCGTCTCACCGCTAGCGCCGTACCATCCTCCAAAACCGCCTTGTATATTATACTCGAACCCGTAGCACCCAAAACATACGCCGACGCTTTTAACAACGTCTCCAATTCTAACTCCTTTTCGCCACCGTCAACCGTCACTAAACCTTTCTTCTCCACTTCTTTCCGAACCAAATTCTCCGTTTTACCATTTTCGACAGTTTCAGTGTCGGAGGATTCAGTACTCTTAGTCTCGCTCATTTCGTCGTCTTCTGTGCTTTTTCGCGTCATTAAACAACCCCACGACCGTAACCGTTTTTGTTCGTCGTCGGCTGATGACGCCCAATCGTATTCCTTATTCGAAGCCTCTTTATTTTGTTGACCATCTGAACTACCCTTTTGACGTTTCTTGAAAACGTAAATAAGAATTATAGCTAACAACGCGACAACCAATATATCTCCGACTACAATTCCTGCAATCGTGCTCGTTTTAAACTTTGATTTCGAGGACGCACTTGAGGTGTTCGACGAATTGCCTGAACGAGACGAAGGGATGGCTTCTGGGATCCCGGCTATGGCAGGTGGAAGTAGTGTTGAATCTGAAGACACATTAGGTGGATTCGAAACCGAAGAAGGAACAACACAAAGTTTTTTCAATGGTTTCCCACAAAGTCCCGTGTTTCCAGAAAACGATGTCTCATCTTGACTATAATAAATGCTCGATTCAGGGATCGCTCCAGTTAAATTGTTATACGACAAATCAATTGTCGCATTAGTTGACAATTTATTCGCAAATTCTGGCGGGATCACGCCAGAAATATTGTTATGTGATATGTTAAAGTAATTTAGATCACCACCACCAAAATCAACCGGTAACGACCCGTTAATTAAATTACTTGATAGATCTAAAACTTTAACGGAATCAAACCCACTTGACAACTCACCGTTAAATTTATTACCTTTTAACGAAACCACCGTCAAGTTGGTTAACAACCCAAGATTTTCGGGCAGTTTGCCCGTTAAAAAGTTATTCGAAAGGTTAAGAACCTGAAGACTTGGCCACCCGCCAACGAACCCTAACATCTCCCAGGAGATCAAATTGTTTGAAAGATCGAGAGATTGGAGTTTTGGTGCGGTGTATAATGATAAAGGGATCGACCCGTTGATCGAATTGTTTGATAAGTTAATCTCTTTAAGTTGTTGAATTAAACCAATATTGGCGGGAATGGAAGCAGTGAGATTGGAGTTAGGAAGTGATAAACCGGTGACGAATATATCTGTTAAAGTAGACTCGCAAAGGACACCGAACCATGAACATGGAGTTTCGTCTAAGGTGTTCCATGAGTCTAGAACATGTAACGGGTCGTTTAAAACTGAGGATTTGAATGAGAGTAATAGAATGCCATCAATTGATAGTCCTAAAGATGGATGGATAATTAGTAAAAACATAAATAGAAGTGTTTTGAAACATGATTTGAGGTTGTTTTTGTTGTTCATGATGGTGTTTTGAGAGAATGAAGAAAGGAAGGAATTAATCACACATTCCTGGTTGTTGAAAGAGTTGGGGGGTTGTGTGAAATTTATGAGTACAGGCAGAATGCCATGTGAATGAGTGAGTGAGAGAATGAATGAGAATTAAAGAAACAAATATATTAAAGAGTTGACACCTTTTTAGCAATTGAAGAAAGATAGATGAATAACTATGAAATCAGATGGAATTGATTAGTTAACTTTATCACTTCTACTTTATTCTTCCAAAATAAATATTGATTGCTTTTACATTTACATTAATTAAATAAATAAATTAAGATAGGTTTATTATACATTAGATTTGAGATATATTATTGATACATATTTTGAACAATTACATTCATTTAAATTTTACACAAACAAGTTCACACAATGACTTCAAATCAATTACCACTCAAACTTCTTTCTCTCCTCTTTCTCTCTACTTTCATATTGATTTATGTTAGAAAGATATCGGAGTATAATCTTAGCTTGTTAGTCTTATTATGTGTTGGTTAGTTCAAGACCATTGTTGCAATAATACTTAAATGTATAAGCACTTTGGTTGATTTTGAGTTGCTGTAAAGAGACCGGATTGCAATGGTCAGGAAATGCAGGGGCTTAAGTAGGGATGGCGATGGATCGGGTGATGCCGTATTCATATTCTTATTCATTTAATTTTTGTTCATTCATATCCTTGTTCATTTAATTTCAATTCATCCATCCATATTCATATAAGCTGGATTAGGAGGGTTACTGGATATTCATGGATATTAAAAAAATGTTACTCCGTATAATATTTTCTAATATGCGATGAAAACGAAACGTGGTATAACAATAATAAATACAACATTAAGTAATTAAAATCTATCCACAAGAATATGTAATCTCTATCGAAGATAGTACACAATTTGTTGAATTTAGTATTAAACATAGATTATGAAAAATTAAATTTGTAATTTTTATGTTCATTTTGTTAGATACATGTGTTTTATTGTAATATATCGTATTTATTTCATTATAAGGTTAAAAGCAAAATGTAAATTATTCGATCAATGCATTAGTTATAGGAATTATGCAAGTATATATATATATAATTTTGTACTTGTATATGTATATCGGGTGTTAATGGATATATCCATGGATGAAACTTTTCATCCATATCCATATCCATATCCATATCCATATCCATATCTATATATATTTAGGTTCATCCATATCCGTAGTCATATCCATATCCATTTAGGTTCATCCATATTCATTACGAAGCGGTGGATCGGATGGATATCCACTTGATCGGGTGGCCATTGTCAACCCTAGACTTAAGCGCATTGCTCTATAATTATGGATACATGGAGAAACAATTTTTCATTAATCGTTTATATGGGAGAGGACGTATATAATCCAAACTTCTTAGCTTCTTTTTCATTCATATCATTTTCTTCTTCCAGTTTACCTTGATTCGGTGTTTGATACCCCAAGATCAAACCTTTTGATTCTTGGTGGTTTGTTATTCGATCTATTGGCTACTAATTTAATGATAATATATTCAACTTTTAATCACTTTGTTTTGATGATGACACAAAGTCTTAAGTGCTTAATGCGTATAGAACAATACAAGTTTACAAACATACATGATCTCTAGCAAACGACCCAAAAGAGTCCTTTGGAAAACCTAGGGAGTACACGGCTAGGTCCACGGTCGATCGCAGGTCTGACCATGGGTGTCCTGTAACATGATTTTTGAGAAACCAGGTACACGGTCGACTCCACGGTAGACTGTGGTTCGACTGCAAATCCTCTTATCAAAATGGTTTGATCAAATAAAGTTTGACCACTTTGAGCCATCTATAATTTACAAAACTTTTTTCAATATGCTTAGAATATTTGTCCTCTTCATATCCAAAAGAGTTTTTGTAACAACCCTGCTTTTTCCGTTACTTTCGTTAACTTTCCGTTAGTTTATTTAACAGCTATTATTTAACTTTTGTGCGTTTACGTGTAATAAATGCGTACTCGATCTTTGGAGGGTTATAATAATTAATATGGGTGGATATTAATTCAAATAAATATTTCGAATAATGGAATACGATAAAAACGATACGCTTTTGATAACTACCTTTTGAGCAACGAAACGCTCGGGTTTATTTTAATAATTAATTTATTAATTATTAACTTTTTAAAAATATTTAATTTATTGAGTTTTTAATAAATTAGCGTTTGGTTGCGTTTTAACGACCGGGTTAGCGTTCCGGGCCTTCGGTACGATTAAACGACACTTGAGACGGACCACGAGTACAAGGGATTGGATAACACGAGTCCGGGAGTACTCCATGGGCCATATTCGGCCGACCACCCCCTCCCTACCCTTTTTGTGTTTAATTTTGACAACTTGAGGGGCTTATGTGCTAATTGATTAAACTAGGGTTAGTATAAATTAGAAGGTTAAACCTAAATTAAGAAAACTCTCACAAATAAACTGCACCAGTCGATCCTTCTCCTCTCCCTCCTGGCCGTCGACCATCACCCACACACACACATTCAATTTTCAATTTTTGATAAAACCTTGAACACGAAAGTTGCAATTCTCGATCTCCTCTACGCGTTGGTATAATTCCTTTAGCGATCTAAGGTATATTTAGCTAAACCCTAATCCTAATAATCTGATTTTTATTAGAGTTTCATAGTTATGTTGTTAATTGCTCAAGTGTATACGCGTACGTGTTAATCGTTATCGTTATTTTGATTGTTTGATGCGCAAGGGTTTAAAACGAATTTGGTTTTCACTTACGGATTTCATTTATAATAATGGTGGTTTATGCTATTAATAACTATTATCTTTTATGGCATGCAATATTATTCTATACTTAGTAACTTTGTATGATTGTAATACTTGTGTTACGTTATACTACTACTATTGCCACTAATGTTACTACTTAGTGCTACTACCACTACTATCACTAGTGTCACTACTAACACTACTATCACTACTAATACTACTTACACTACTTCTCACTACTAGCGAATCTTTTCGTACTATTATTTACTAGTCTTCAACACTCGTTGCTAGTATATTTTCATATAAAGCATTGTTTTGACACTGACCTAGTGTGTTTTTTCTGTGTTGAAGATGCCTCCGAAGGAATCAACCGCCGCTCAAATCAGGAGAATGGTCGCCAAAGGTATCGCGGCCGAAAGAGCTGAACTACTGAGAGAATTCAACAACGCTCGAAACAGTAATGATCGTGGTGGTTCGAGCAACACCAATGGGAATGGCACTCAAGGCCTCAATGGATGTTCTTACAAAACATTCACTAGTTGCAACCCACATTCTTTCAATGGAACCGAGGGACCAGTTGGTCTCACTAGATGGTTTGAGAAGCTTGAGTCGGTTTTTTGTATTAGTGGGTGTAATGATAATGACCGGGTAGGTTTTGCTACGGGTACACTGTCGGACAGTGCGCTCACCTGGTGGAACAATTATGCTCAATCCCTGGGTCAAGATCACGCTTATGCCCTACCTTGAGACACTCTGAAGAAAAGAATGATAGAGGAGTGTTGTTCAAGAAATGAGATTAAGAAAATGGAACGCGAGTTCCGAGAGCTGAAGTTGGTAGGCAACGATCTCACCGCCTATAACAAGAGGTTCTTTGAGCTGGCGTTAATGTGTCCTGAAATGGTTACTCCTGAAAGGCGTAAGGTGGAGCTGTACATCGAAGGTCTAAGTGAAAATATTCAAGGCGGGGTCACTACTTCCAAACCCGCGAATGTGCAAGAAGCTATTGATATGGCTAGTTTGCTATTGGATCAGATTGCCCAGAGAGGGAAGGGCACTAGAGTGAATGAGAATAAGTCAAATGATGGTAAGAGGAAGTGGAACGGTGGTCAGGACCAGAATTTTAATCAACAGCCGTTCAAGAAGCAAGATTCTTACCGCAATGACACTGGAATCACAGGAACTAACTCCGGGTATAAGGGCAAAAAGCCACAATGTCAGAAGTGTGGCAAGCATCATACTGGAAACTGTTCTGTTCTAAATTGTGACCGTTGTAAGAAGTTTGGTCATTTGTCAAAGGATTGCAAGGTTAATCTCAACGGCAACAACAACAACAACACTGCAAACAATGCGAACAATGCTAATAATGGTAAGAACTGTTATGGTTGTGGACAGCCGGGTCATTTCAAGAAGGACTGTCCTAAGAACAACAACAATGGGAATTCTCGAGGTAGGGCATTCAACATCAACTCCGCGGAAGCTCGTGATGATCCGAAGCTAGTCACGGGTACGTTTTCACTCGATGATCAACATGTTTATATTTTATTTGATACTAGCGCTGATAGAAGTTTCATATCTAAGGATATTTGTCATAATGTTAAGAAACCTGTTTCTTCCTTAGATAATGTGTATTCCATAGAACTAGAGAATGGTAATTTGATGAGAGCCGATAAGATTTATCATGGTTGTACTTTGACGTTAGAAAGTAAGCCTTTTAGCATTGATGTGATACCTATTAAACTGGGAAGTTTTGACCTTGTGGTTGGAATGGACTGGTTAGCTGATAACAAAACCGAGGTGGTCTGTGACCTAAAGGTAATTCGTATTCCTATTGCTGATGGTGAACCTATGATGATTTATGGTGAAAAGAATGGCTCGCAATTACATCTCATTAACTGCTTGAAAGTTCAGAACTATGAGAGAAATGGATGTATCACATTTATGGCTCACGTAAGCCAGATTGTACCTGAAGAAAGGAGACCCGAAGACGTTCCTGTAGTTAAGGAATTTCTTGAAGTTTTTCCGGAGGAATTACCTGGTCTCTCACCGCATCGAGAAGTTGATTTTCAGATAGACTTAGTGCCAGGAGCGGCACCGATGGCTCGTGCACCGTACAGACTTGCACCCCCAGAACTTCAAGAGTTGTCTAGTCAATTGCAAGAGTTATTAGACAAGGGGTTTATTCGACCGAGTTCTTCACCTTGGGGAGCTCCAGTCTTGTTTGTTAAAAAGAAAGATGGGTCGATGAGATTGTGTATCGACTACAGAGAATTGAACAAGTTGACAATCAAAAATCGGTATCCGCTACCGAGGATTGATGACTTATTTGATCAGCTACAAGGATCTAGTTGTTATTCGAAGATTTATTTGAGATCCGGGTATCACCAATTGAGAGTCAAAGAAGCCGATGTCCCGAAGACAGCGTTTAGAACACGTTATGGAAATTATGAGTTTACAGTGATGCCGTTTGGTTTGACGAACACACCAGCAGTGTTCATGGATCTCATGAACCGCGTGCGTAAGCTATACCTTGATAAATTCGTCATTGTGTTTATTGATGACATATTGGTGTACTTCAAGAACAAAGAAGAGCACGAACAACATTTACGTTCGATTTTGACTATGCTTAGAGATGAGCAGTTGTATGCAAAGTTCTCTAAGTGTGACTTTTGGTTACCAGAAGTACAATTTCTTGGCCATGTTGTAGGGGCCAATGGAATACAGGTCGATCCAGCAAAGATTGAGTCGGTTAAGAATTGGGAAACTCCAAAGACGCCAACTCAGGTTAGGCAATTTTTGGGTCTAGCTGGTTACTACCGGAGATTCATCGAAGGATTCTCTAAGATCGCTCGACCATTGACCGCGTTGACTCATAAGGGCAAGAAATATGAGTGGTCAGAACCGCAAGAGTCCGCATTTCAGTTGTTGAAAGAGAAGTTAACAACTGCACCAGTATTGTCTCTACCCGAGGGAAGTGAAGATTTTATTGTTTATTGTAATGTCTCACGTCAAGGAATGGGTTGCGTGCTTATGCAACGAAATAAAGTTATTGCTTATGGATCGCGAGAGTTAAAGATTCACGAGCAGAACTACACTACGCACGACCTTGAACTAGGAGCTGTTGTCTTTGCACTTAAAATGTGGAGACACTACCTGTATGGAACCAAATTTACTATCTTCACTGACCATAAGAGTTACAGCACATATTCGATTAGAAACAGCTCAACATGAGACAACGACATTGGATGGAACTACTTAATGATTATAACTGCGAACTTCAATACCATCCGGACAAGAAAAATGTTGTGGCGGATGCTTTAAGCAGAAAAGAGTGAGAGAGACCTCTTAGGGTTAAAGCTCTTAACATAGTTGTCCGTACGAATCTCACATCACAAATCCACGAAGCGCAACAAGAAGCAGTGAAACAAGAAAATGTCGACGTTGAATTTCTCAGAGGAATGGATAAGAAATTTGACATCAAGGAAGACGGAACACGGTACTTTGCCAATCGAGTCTGGGTACCAAAATTTGGTGGATTCAGAGAACTAGTGTTGGAGGAAGCACACAAGTCAAGGTACTCAATTCATCCGGGATCAGATAAAATGTACTAGGATTTGAAGGCATTCTATTGATGGCCAAATTTGAAAGCTGATATTGCTACCTATGTCAGTAAGTGCTTGACTTGCGCTAAAGTCAAGGCTGAGCATCAGAAGCCATCAGGATTATTAACTCAACCAGAGATTCCCCAGTGTAAGTGGGAAGGTATTACCATGGACTTCATCACGAAACTATCGAGAACGGCGGGAGGTCACGATACTATTTGGGTTATCGTGGATCGTCTCACTAAGTCTGCACACTTTCTACCGATAACAGAAACTGATAAAATGGAGAAGTTGGCTCAGATCTACATTAAGGAAGTCGTCTCTAGGAATGGAGTGCCTATATCCATTATATCCGATTACGACAGCAGATTCACTTCCAGATTTTGGCAGTCATTATAGAATGCAATGGGGACTCGTTTAGATATGAGTACAGCATATCACCCCCAGACAGATGGCCAGAGCGAGCGAATTATTCAGACTTTTGAGGACATGTTACAAGCATGTGTTATTGATTTCGGTAACGGATGGGATAAGTATTTACCACTAGCTGAGTTCTCATACAACAACAGCTACCATGCGAGCATTAAGGCTGTACCTTTCGAGGCATTGTACGGAAGGAAGTGTAGATCTCCCATTTATTGGAGCGAGTTGGGAGATAGTCAGTTGACAGGCCCTGAAATTATTTAGGAGACAACTGAGAAAGTTCTACAGATTTCGGAACAATTGAGATCGGCTGGAAGTCGTCAAAAGAGTTACGTCGATGTTAGACGGAAGGACATAGAGTTCCAAGTTGGTGACAAAGTTATGCTTAAAGTATCACCTTGGAAGGGTGTTGTACGATTTGGAAAACGAGGTAAACTGAGTCCTAGATAACTGAAAGAGTTGTACCGGTAGCTTACAGATTGGAACTACCACAAGCACTCAGCGGTATTCATGACGTTTTTCATGTATCCAATCTAAAAAAGTGCCTAGCGAAGGAGAATTTGATTATTCCTTTAGAGGAACTACGTATCGACGACAAACTTCATTTCATTGAGGAACCTGTCAAAATTTTGGGCCGTGAGGTTAAACAGCTGAAGCAAAGCCGAATTCCTATCGTTAAAGTTCAGTGGAAAGCGAGAAGAGGACCAGAGTTCACGTGGGAGCGTGAAGACCAAATGAGGCTGAAATACCCGCACCTGTTTCCCGAGGAAACTACTTCAGAGGACGATCACTAAAATTTCGGGGCGAAATTTTTAATAACAGGTGGGTAATGTAACAACCCTGCTTTTTTCGTTACTTTCGTTAACCTTTCGTTAGTTTATTTAACGGCGAATTATTTAATTTTTGTGCGTTTACGTGTAATAAATGCGTACTTGATCTTTGGAGGGTTATAATAATTAATATGGGTGGATATTAATTCAAATAAATATTTCGAATAATGGAATACGATAAAAACGATACGCTTTTGATAACTACTTTTTAAAAATATTTAATTTATTGGGTTTTTAATAAATTAACGTTTGGTTGCGTTTTAACGATCGGGTTAGCGTTCCGGGCCTTCGGTACGATTAAACGACACTTGAGACGGACCACGAGTACAAGGGATTGGACAGCACGAGCCCGGGAGTACCCCATGGGCCATATTCGGCCGACCACCCCCCTCCCCCCCTTTTTGTGTTTAATTTTGACAATTTGAGGGGCTTATATGCTAATTGATTAAACTAGGGTTAGTATAAATTAGAAGGTTAAACCTAAATTAAGAAAACCCTCACAAATAAACTGCACCAGTCGATCCTTCTCCTCTCCCTGCTGGCCGTCGACCATCACCCACACACACACATTCAATTTTCAATTTTTGATAAAACCTTGAACACGAAAGTTGCAATTCTCGATCTCCTCTACGCGTTGGTATAATTCTTTTAGTGATCTAATTTATATTTACTTAAACCCTAATCCTAAAAATCTAATTTTTATTAGAGTTTCATAGGTATGTTGTCAATTGCTCAAGTATATACGCGTACGTGTTAATCGTTATCGTTATCTTGATTGTTTGATGCGCAAGGGTTTAAAAACGAATTTGTTTTTGCATGATCAGAAAAATTAAGTTTTTCAAATGTTGAATATTATGTTATATTCAGATTTCTTGCGAAAAACTATTGAGTTTAGGCTTTGGATTCGCTTGATTTCGTCTCCGTATGATTAAGTTATGTCAATTTGAATTATCGTTGTGTTTTTGTTGCTTGATCAGAAATCTGGTATTGATAGACAACGAATTGGCATATGTAACTTATACCACTGGAAATATAATTTAAAAACACTCAATTTAGACTAGGATATCATGTTGTTTGCTTATGTATAGCCCGAGATATGCTTGAATTAGTGTAAAAGTATTTGTATACAGCACTTGCATGAAAATAACCTTGTATGATAAAATGTGTTAACTTATGTGATTAAAATTTTGCATATTTTAAATGTAGACAAAAAGTACTTCACTTTTCATGTAGATATCATAGGCTTATTGTATCTAGATCTTCGGATAATCGCGTACGAATGTGACTAACTAAATGGGAATTGAATCTGTAACTTGCTCACTGTTTTGTACTCTGTGGATTGTGTTTATTGCATGAGCATGTATTCTTCTGGAAAATGAAACTTAACATGATATGTGAATTATTGTTAGTTTATGTCCATATCTGAAACCTTATGCATTGGGCACAATAGAACCATACTTTCTGTAAATTCTGATTTGAGCTGAAAACTGAATATTCAAATTGCATGAATAAACTGTACAATTTGGCTAAACAAAAGTAGCTAGATTTTTGATATGTGTTACTTTGACTTGTCCTTGAACTATGGTCATTGGTCTTGTATCAATTTCATGTTTCTAACTCCGGTTATAGCCAAAACGAAATCAGTGCACGGTCAGAAACTGACTGGGCAAACCCCAAATGTACCCCTTCTGATTCCTGACTTTTAATTATCGTATGAGCCCCTGGCCAGACTTTTTGGAATTGATTTTAAGTATATTTATGATCTGGAGTTTTTCATGTTTACTTGAATTTTGTGCTATGAGATAATGTGCTAAGTATGCTACGTGTTCATGAACTTTGTGCACAACGATAAACTGAAATTGTGAAAATGATTATTCATGACCTGAAACGTATTGTTTGACTTAGGTTTGACATGTTGACCAACATTTGACATGAACCTACTGATTTTGACTTTAGTTGACTACTTTGACCAAGTTTGACTTTTGGTTTGACTTCGGTTGACTTTGTTTGACTTGCATGATATAGTTGACTTTTACTTTGAAACGCGTCGAGTCGAGCAATAAGACAACTTATACAATGAAACCACCCTTAATTAAGATAGATATATATATTGACCAACCTATATACGTATACTTAGGTTGCATTATTCAGCTGTAAACCGTACAAGTTTTTGTCAGTCATCCAAGCTTATTCTAAGGTGAGTCTACAGTCCCGCTTTTTACATGTTTTCAGGGATGAGAATACACGCTGTTATACTTACTTTATCAAATGCTTTTGTATTGACACGAGTACTATATATTTGTACTGAGTTTGTTCACAAAGCCTCTAGCTTGAATACTTTTAATACCATCGGTGTAAGCACGATTTAGATGGACGGATCCGTTAGGTTGACAACCTCACCCGCTATAAAAACTGTGGTGCATTCATTTTGAACATTAGATACGCTCGAACAAGTGTATAACATTTTAAGAGGTAAAGGCGGGTATAGTGGCTTCTATACTCGGGTCATTGCTAGTATTCAGGTGCTCAGATTATGCAAACGTTAAAATCTCGTGGTCAAGGAAACTAAACTATTTTTTTTATAACTATTTTTCAGATACTGCTACATTACTTTAAACCTGTAGATTCACCAACATTATTGTTGACCTGTTTTTGCATGTTTTTATTCTTAGGTCCTTAAGAGGTAGGCTTCCGCTGTGTTTGCTGCATGTCTGGCCGTGGAGTCAGCATTTGATTTAATGAACATTATTTACTTTTGCATTTAAAACTTTTATAACTGTTTAAATACTGTTGGTTTGTGGTTACGATCACAACAATATTTCTATTTTGGGATTATTGACTTATGTTTTTGAAAGTTAACTTTTAATAAAATTAAATGCGATTGCTTTAAACGTCTCATATAGAGGGCGTAACTGTTAACTGTGGGACCTGGATTAACGTGCCGTCAGATGAAAATTTGGTGGGGTGTTAAAGTTTTGGTCTCTAGGATGTTAATCTTGATTAATCTCACTTAATGAGGCCTTAATGACACTTTAGCTTGCGATTAAGGTTAAACACAATAGTGTTGCAAAATACCCTTTTGAACCTAATTGCAAATCATCATTTTAAATCTAAAATATATCTAGACATGTTTAGGATGGTCATTAAGTCCTAAATAAAGAGATGATCTCCTCTTAACCCTTAAGCATTACTTTTACGATTAAGTGTAGTTAATGCAACTCCTAAAGAGTCCTTAAGTAGATTCAAACTAGTCTCTTATGACTTATTGCAAGCAACCAATGAGGTAAGATACTTCCATCAAAGTATTGACAAATTATTGAAGACATGGTATATGATTTTTGGAGGTTATGATTTGTCAAAGGATAAAAATCTGCATCTGCCATTATGAGAAATCAATGACACAATAGAAGGACAATGGGACTTTCCTCTTTGGCAAGCTTACATCAACTTCCATGAATACATCCAAGAAGAAATGGGTTATGCAGATTGTTTCAGATGTTTTTGGCTTCTCATTGCAGCCATCCAATAAGGAAAAGTGACAAAAATAAATGTCTCAAACGGCTATAATTTCTGAAATCAAAACTTGCACGGTTGAACTACGGTCGATCGTGAGGTGAGCCGCACAAGGCTTGGACAGATTTTCTCTTGCCTATAACTACCAAGCCTTAGAGCAATTGAAGGCTCACCTCTTGCACTTACATTTTCATATATTTTCAGATCATTCGAATATTACTGTAAAATATTTAGAGTGATTCTAGCAAGAGTGATTGTAAACTTAGTTGTGAGTTTACTTGTAAGCTATCTTCTTAAAAAGATCAAGAAGGTAGTTAAGGTTTCTAAGTTGGAGAATTAGGATCTTGTGGTAAGAGCATTTAAAAGGACATAAGGGTTAAGTTGCGGCTTATCGAGGAACTAGTGTTGTATCTGAACACTCCACCGAGTTTGGAGTATCATAGTGAAAGTAACTCTCAATTCATTGGAATTGGGGAGTGGATTAAGGAGGATTAGTTAACACCTTCCCAAACTACTATAAATCTCTGTGTTTGTTCTCTTATCCCTTATCTTTACATTTATATTACTTGTGAACAAACAATTCAAATCTCACTATAGTCATCTTAAGTTTTAAATCGAAAAGATTTGTAAAAATCAACTAAGTAACTATTCAACCCCCTCTAGTTACTTACTATTGGTATCGGAGCGGTTACTCTAAACGTTTTGCTAAAATTATCATTTTAAAGCTATAATAAATTTTTGCAAACTTTTGAGTTAAAGAACATGGAACAAAAATTTGAGAACTTGAACTATAGTGAAGGTTGCTCCATGCAAAGACCTCCACTACTTGAGAGTGAAGGATTTTTTTATTGGAAGCAACAATTTGAAACCTATATTCGTGTAAAAGACATAGGCCTTTGGAAAATTTTTGCTAAAGGTGATTATATTCCATTCGAACTTAGTAATGATAGAAAACTAAAATTATCATACCCGAAGTTAGTTGGACCAATGAAATGGATGTAGCTAAAAATTACCAAACTAAACTAGTCCTATTCAATGCTTTGCCTGGAAAAGATTATGAAAGAGTTTTTATGTTTAATAGTGCAAAAATATATATGGGACAGTTTAATTATTACTCATTAAGGGAATGTACAAGTCATTGAAAATAAAATTGAACTACTTATAGCTCAATATGAACAGCTTATTATTTTGGATAATGAGAAAATTGATATTGCCTATTCTAGATTTAACAATATTTGTTCAAGTCTAAAAGATCTAAGTACAATCTACACACATAAGTAATATGTTCGGAAGTTCTTAGGAGCGTTGCCTTCAAAATGGAGACCTAAAGTGACGGCAATAGATGAGTCAAAGGACTTGGAAAAATTATCTCTTGGTGAGCTCATTGGAAACCTTAAAGTCCATGAAGTCATCATAGACAAAGATGAGGAGGCAAAAAAGTCAAGAAAGAAAAGAATAAGTCAATTTCTTTAAAAGACAAAGCAAGTGAAGAAAGTGAATACGAAGAGGATGAAGATAATATCCTAAATGATGACGAAAAACTTGCATTTATTGTTCAATCATTCAAAAAGTTCTAACGAAGGCATGGGAATCATGTTCGACCTCTAATGGATTCAAAGAAAGCACAGTTTGATTCCAAAAAGAAGTTTGTAAGAAAATGTTCGGATGTGGTGACCCAAATCACTTGATAAGTGAATGTCCCAAACGGAAGAACGAGAAGGAATTTCTCGGAGGAGCATGGGATGGTGAAGAAAACGAAACTCAAGAAGAAGGAAAGGAAACATGCCTCATAGCCATTGAAGTACCAAACTCGAAAGACGGTGATGAAGCATGCCTAGTTCGAAAAATCGACAACGAGGTTCTTCTAAATACCTTTGAATTTATTATTGATAATTTCATCAAATTATGTGACTTAAGTGGTAGAGTTAGTACTAGCAACACCAACCTAAAAAGGGAAAACAATTCACTTAAGTTAGAAATCTCTAAACTCAAAGAAAGAATCTCTAACTGACAAGAATGTCTTACTTGTGATGACTTAAAACATGAAAATCAATCACTTAATAAAATGGTCAAACTAATTGAATATAAAATTAAGTTTTCAATATATGATAAAAGTGGTAAGGTATTAAAAGAAATTTTGTGTGCTCAAAGGTCAAGCAATAACAAACAAGGGTTGGGTTTTAAAGAAAGTCTTTCCAAAATGAAATCATCAAAACAACAACCTATAGTGTTTGTTAAGTCTCAAGACAAACCAAAAAACACAAATAACCTGCGGTCGAAAGACAGTGAAGCCGTATGGTCGACCGCAGGCAAACTTGTCGAAATAAACGTTTTCAAAAAGGAAGAAATTAAAAAATCTAAGTCATATGAGAAGGATCCATTAGAAAGAAAAAAACAACCATTCAAGAAATTCTAGAAAGAAAGTCATTGAAACTAAGTCAAAATTCAAAAGGGATCACAATACTAGAATTGTGAAAAGATGGATTAGGATAGGAGCTTTTGATGCTAATCATCTTTGACCGAAAAAAAAATTGGGTACCAAGGATATTGATTAGCTAAATTTAGGTTTGCCTAAATGGCGTTGTACAAGAAAAAGATTGGATAATAGATAGCGGATGTACAATGCACATGACGGGGAACAAACTCTTCTTCACCAATTACAAGGAACATAACGGTGCTGACGTAATCTTTGGCGGTGATGTATGAGGAAAAATCATCGGTAAAGGTAACATCACTAATTACAAAATTACTCTTGAAGATGTCTTGCACATTAAGAACCTAAGTTTTAATTTGCTAAGTGTTAAAAAAAATTGTGACAAGGGCTATAACATGACATTTACTAAATCCTCCTCACAAAGACGGTAAGAATGTCATAAATGGGTTTCGGAAAAAGGGCTTTACACATGCAAACTAAATGATTACAAACACATAGATATTTGTCTCACTTCCATTCATGACACCACCACTTTGTGGCATAGGAGACTTGCGCATGCAAATATGAAATTAAGTCATAATATATCTTCTAAATAAATGGTTAGAGACTTGCCTATGCTAAACTATGAAAGTCATTTTTGTGATGCATGTAAAATAAGAAAACAAGTCCATGCTAGTCATAAGCCTAAGAATTTTATTTCAACTAAAAGATATTTAGAACTTTACATATGAATTTATTTGGGCCATCATCCGTTCAAAGTTATGGGGGAAATTTTTACACTTTGGTAATAGTGGATGACTTTTCTAGATATACATGGACATTATTTCTAAAACACAAAAATGAGGCATTTGAAAGATTTGTAATCTTTGCCACTAAAATACAAAATTTACATGGTTGTACAATAGTTACCATACGCACTGACGATGGAAGAGAATTTGATAATGATGCCCACTTTGGAGTCTTTTGTGATTTACATAGAATTTCTCATAATTTCTCGGCTCCTCGCACGCCTCAATCAAATGGGGTTGTTGAGAGGAAGAAATGAACTCTTCAAAAAATGAGTAGAAAAATGTTAAATGAACAATCAACACCTCAAACGTTTTAGTGTGAGGCTGTAGAAACTTCAACCTACATTCAAAATAGAGTCCTAGTTAGGCCTTCAATGGATAAGATACCCTATGAAATTCTAAATGGTCAGAAACCCACCGTAAGTCACCTTAAGGTATTTGGGTGCAAATGTTTCATCTTATCAAAAAGGAATATCTCACGAAATTTGAACCCAAAGTCTATGAAGGAGTATTCCTAGAATATTTTTTATTTAAAGGCAAGTTGTTGGCATCGAATACTCTTATTTTCCACGCACGCAGGCGCTTTTGGGAAGGAAACCCGAACTGCATTACAGGAACCTGAACCTTATACCATCCCGAGGGGCAGGCGGTCAGACCTAGGTCCTGAATACGGGTCGGTAAAACCTTCCCCGGGGCAATTTGGCTTTCAGGAAATAAATCCCACGAATATTTTTAAGGGGAGGGACTCGAACTTGAGACCTCTCCACCCCCATCCCAATGCACAATTGCAAAGGGGTGAACCACTAGACGACAAGGGTGGGTTCACAATTGATGAAACTCCTCCTCCACCTAAGACCAAACCACTAGTGGATGACGATGTGGTTGAACAAGAAGCCATAGTGATAAACACAACCCAAAATGAGTCCAACGAAGTAGAAGAAACAAATGAGAAAGAATCTCATTTGGAAGACGACCCTAGTAAAGATAACCTAGAGCACACAACCGGCCTTAAACATGTTAAGGATCATCCAATAGAACAAGTCATGGGATATATCAACAGTAGAACCACACGATCACAAATCTTCAACCTAGTTGTAAAATATGCATTCATCTCTCAAATAGAACCAAAAACATTAAGGAAGCCTTACTAGATAAGAGCTGGGTGGAAGCCATGCAAGAGGAATTAAATCAATTCCAAAGGAGTGATTTATGAGATTTGGTTCCCTTACTAAGTGAGCATAATATCATAGGAACCAAATGGGTGTATAGGAACAAACTAGACGAAGATGGGAAGGTTGTTAGAAACAAAGCTAGGTTGGTCACTCAAGGGTATAGCCAACAAGAAGGAATTGATTATGATAAAACCTTTGCTCCCGTAGCTAGGTTAGAGTCCATTAGAATACTTCTTCCATATGCATGTGCCAAAGATCTAATTCTTTACCAAATGGATGTCAGAAGTGATTTTTCAAATGGTGTCATAAATGAAGAATTATATGTGTCACAATCTCCGGCTTTGAAATTTTTCATAAACCATATCACGTGTTTAAACTTAAGAAAGCCCTATAAGGACTCAAACAAGCTCCTAGAACATGGTATGAAAGACTTAGAACTTTTCTCATTAATCAGGTATATGAAATGGGAAAAATTGATAATACATTATTCATCAAAAAGCACGAAAAAGATTTGGTTATTGTTCAAATATATGTTGATGATATTGTATTTGGGTCTACTAATGAATATCTTAGTAATGAGTTTTCTATGTTAATGCATGATGAGTTTGAAATGAGCATGATGGGTGAGTTTAAGTTCTTTCTCAGACTTCAAATTAAATAACTAGAAGATGGAACGTTCATCAATCAATAAAAATATATCCATGAGATGATCAAAAAGTTTGGCATGGAAAATTCGAAGCCAATGGCCACTCCTATGGCCACTAATGCAAAGCTTACTCTTGAAGGAGAAAGAGAATCATTTGATAGCACCAAGTATAGAGGAATGATAGGATCTCTATTATACTTAACAACAAGTAGGCTCGACATTACGTATAGTGTGTGCTAGTGTGCAAGATTCCAAGAGAATACCAAAACATCACACGTTGAAGCGGTTAAAAGGATCTTTGGATACTTGAAAGGTACTATGCATCTTGGGCTATGGTACCCAAAGTTCACTGGTGTTGACATTATGTGCTTTGCGAATTCTGACCATGAAGGGTCATTGATCGATCGAAAGAGCACAAGCAGTGTATGTGCATTTGTTAGTCTTTCTTGACATCATGGTTCTTCAAGAAACAAACATCCGTTGCACTATCAACTACCGTAGCAGAATATGTTGCCGTGGGAAGAGCATGTGCGCAAGTGCTATGGATGAAACAAACCTTCATCGACTACAGTATCATCTCTCTTCTAAAATACCCATATACTATGATAATAAAAGTGCTATAGACCTATCTAAAAATCAAATATTACACTGTAGGACTAAACACATAGACATTATGCACCACTTTTTACGTGATCACGTCCAAAAAGGAAATATTGTGATTGACAAGGTAGATTCTGCAGAAAATATAGCTGATATCTTTACTAAGCCTCTGAAAAAGGAAACCTTTACTTTTCTTAGGAATGGGTTAGGAATGATGGAACATGTGCCATAGTAAACTACTTATCAGAATAGGTACGTTCGGAGCACGGTCGACCGCAGCCTCGAACGCACATCGGTTGCCGACAATTTTGTCCTTTTCTCACCATCTTTATTATCTAAATAAATTTTTCACCAACCCCACTATTTCCTTAAACCCCAATCACTAGATCTCATATCTCATTGTCTCCTTTCTCACATATATATCTAGTGATCCTTCAAGGTAAGCATCCAAAATCTTTAATTTTGTTTACTCTTAAAATCTTTCTCATGTGTTCTCATACTCTTTTCATAATCTTCCATGAGAATGTATTTAGTTTCTTTCATACTAATATCTTGTTTTGACGCATAACTCATCCATTGTGTGAAAATTCTTTTCTTTTGAGATTCATTACTACTAGGGTGCCATGTAGGAATTTTTTGCATTTCATGAAATTTATTTTTAAACCACTCATACACACACAAATGCTTGACCAAGCCGTCATGATAAATGCCAATCTCATGACACTTCTCAAATCTTGGCAAACATAAAATGAAATGAGGAAACTTGTCTATCTTTCCATATATGTGTTTAGCATATAGTTTTCCAAAAACATGTTGTAAAACATGATTCCTTTGCTAAACTTTTCAATTTCCTAGGAAATGTCCAACTCACCGTAACTTCCACCGGATGTCCGAAGAGAGCGTGTAGCATACCACCATCAATAAATGGAAACTAGACCCCTTCTTGAAGAACGAGTCGTTCACTATGATGACTTTCCAAACCTTCGCACCTCGTTTGCTCAAAAAAATTTCTTTCTTGAACCTAGATGAAGTTATTTACCTATATCTTATTCGGGAGTTTATGCCAACTTTGAACTTCTTCACCCGAAACGAGTCAAATTTTGACTTTGCAATAGGTCTGACTCTTAGCTTCGTTATTACTTCACCTCGGTTACGGAGATTTCTTCACACGGTCGTCGTTTCTACACTCCTCGAACCGATCTTCGATCATTGCATCCTACCTACCTGTAACACCCTTTTTTTTTTATCACAACGGAAGTGCTATTTATAAAATCTGACACATAGTATAAGACACCTGTATTACATTACATTTGTATTATATTTCACCAATAATCAAATCAAGTATTAAAAGTTCATTACAAATAGTTAACTAGGTGTTACGTTAAACAAAGACGCTAGTAATAAAAGACACGACATCAGAGTTCCGACTCGTCAAACATATCTTCCGACATCCCATCTTCACCCTGATATCTAATATACTATAGTACTAAACCTGCAAGGGTGGAAATGTGGGAGATTAGCACAGCTGCTAAGTGAATGGAACTATCTAACAATAAGCATACAGTATCAAACATGCTAGGTCATCTATTGCTACATCTAAAATGTCCCGTTCTTATTGATTAAAAACGTTCCATATTAATTGATTTCGTTGCGAGGTTTTGACCTCTATATGAGACATTTTTCAAAGACTGCATTCATTTAAAACAAACCATAACCTTTATTTCATCAATAAAGGTTTAAAAAGCTTTACGTAGATTATCAAATAATGACAATCTAAAATATCCTGTTTACACGCGACGATTACATAATGGTTTACAATACAAATATGTTACAACGAAATAAGTTTCTTGAATGCAGTTTTCACACAATATCATACAAGCATGGACTCCAAATCTCATCCTTATTTAAGTATGCGACAGCGGAAGCTCTTAATAATCACCTGAGAATAAACATGCTTAAAACGTTAACAAAAATGTTGGTGAGTTATAGGTTTAACCTATATATTATCAAATCATAATAATAGACCACAAGATTTCAAATTTCAATACACATCCCATACATAGAGATAAAAATCATTCATATGGTGAACACCTGGTAACTGACATTAACAAGATGCATATTTAAGAATATCCCCATCATTCCGGGACACCCTTCGGATATGATATAAATTTTGAAGTACTAAAGCATCCGGTACTTTGGATGGGGTTTGTTAGGCCCAATGGATCTATCTTTAGGATTCGCGTCAATTAGGGTGTCTGTTCCCTAATTCTTAGATTACCAGACTTTAATAAAAATGGGCATATTCGATTTCGATAATTCAACCATAAAATATAGTTTCACGTACTTGTGTCTATTTTGTAAATCATTTATAAAACCTACATGTATTCTCATCCCTAAAATATTAGATTTTAAAAGTGGGACTATAACTCACATTCACAGATTTTTTTACTTCGTCGGGAAGTAAGACTTGGCCACTGGTCGATTCACGAACCTATAACAAATATGTACATATATATTAAAGTATGTTCAAAATATATTTACAACACTTTTAATACATTTTTATGTTTTAAGTTTATTAAGTCAGCTGTCCTCGTTAGTAACCTACAACTAGTTGTCCACAGTTAGATGTACAGAAATAAATCGATATATATTATCTTGAATCAATCCACGACCCAGTGTATACATATCTCAGTATTTATCACAACTCAAACTATATATATTTTGAAATCAACCTCAACCCTGTATAGCTAAATCCAACATTCACATATAGAGTGTCTATGGTTGTTCCGAAATATATATAGATGTGTCGATATGATAGGTCGAAACATTGTATACGTGTCTATGGTATCTCAAGATTACATAATATACAATACAAGTTGATTAAGTTATGGTTGAAATAGATTTGTTACCAATTTTCACGTAGCTAAAATGAGTAGTTTTTACCAATTTTGTTTTGCTCGTCATTTCTTCGTTTCTAATCCGTTTTGAGTGATTTAAGCGGCCACTGTTTCGTATTGAACTTGAATTTATGAAACTAAACAGAAAAGGTATAGGTTTATAGTCAGAAATACAAGTTACAAGTCGTTTTTGAAAGAGGTAGTCATTTCCGTCGAAAGAACGACATCTTGATGACTGTTTTGAAAAACATACTTTCACTTTGAGTTTAACCAAGATTTTTGGATATGGTTTCATGTTCATAAGAAAAATCATTTTCCCAGAAGTATAGCTTTTAAATCAAAGTTTTTCATAGTTTTTAATTATCCAAACCAAAACAGCCCCCGGTTGTAACTACGACGGCGTAAATCCGGTTTTATGGTGTTTATCGTGTTTCTGGGTTTTAAATCATTAAGTTAGCATATCATATAGATATAGATCATGTGTATAGTTGATTTTAAAAGTGTAGTTATAAGGATTAACTTTATTTGCGAACAAGTTTAGAATTAACTAAACTATGTTCTAGTGATTACTAGTTTACCACTTCGAATATGATAGCTTTTTATGTATGAATCGAATGATGTTATGAACATTATTACTACCTTAAGTTCCTTGGATAAACCTACTGGAAAAGAAAAAAATGGATCTAGCTTCAACGGATCCTTGGATGGCTCGAAGTTCTTGAAGCAGAATCATGACACGAAAACAAGTTCAAGTAAGATCATCACTTGAAATAAGATTGTTATAGTTATAGAAATTGAACCAAAGTTTGAATATGATTATTACCTTGTATTAGAATGATAACCTACTATAAGAAACAAAGATTTCTTGAGGTTGGATAATCACCTTACAAGATTGGGAGTGAGCTAGCAAACTTGAAAGTATTCTTGATTTTATGTAACTAGAACTTGTAGAATTTATGAAGAACACTTAGAACTTGAAGTTAGAACTTGAGAGAGATCAATTAGATGAAGAAAATTGAAGAATTAAAGTGTTTGTAGGTGTTTTTGGTCGTTGGTGTATGGATTAGATATAAAGGATATGTAATTTTGTTTTCATGTAAATAAGTCATGAATGATTACTCATATTTTTGTAATTTTATGAGATATTTCATGCTAGTTTCCAAATGATGGTTCCCACATGTGTTAGGTGACTCACATGGGCTACTAAGAGCTAATCATTGGAGTATATATACCAATAGTACATACATCTAAAAGCTGTGTATTGTACGAGTATGAATACGGGTGCATACGAGTAGAATTGTTGATGAAACTGAACGAGGATGTAATTGTAAGCATTTTTGTTAAGTAGAAGTATTTTGATAAGTGTCTTGAAGTCTTTAAAAAGTGTATGAATACATATTAAAAAACTACATGTATATACATTTTAACTGAGTCGTTAAGTCATCGTTAGTCGTTACATGCAAGTGTTGTTTTGAGACCTTTAGGTTAACGATCTTGTTAAATGTTGTTAACCCAAAGTTTATAATATCAAATGAGATTTTAAATTATTATATTATCATGATATTATTATATATTAATATATCTTAATATGATATATACATTTAAATGTCGTTACAACGATAATCGTTACATATATGTCTCGTTTCGAAATTCTTAAGTTAGTAGTCTTGTTTTTACTTATGTAGTTCATTGTTAATACACTTAATGATATATTTAATTATCATATTATCATGTTATATATAATATAACAATGTATTAATATGCTTCATATATATTTAGTAAGACGTGGCTATAACGATAATCGTTATATGTATCGTTTCGAGTTTCATACGTCAATAGTCTCCTTTTTAAGTATATAACTTATTGTTACTATTTTTAATGAGATACTTGATGATCATTATATCATGTTAAACATATATATTTATTCATTTATGTATCATCATGTCATATACAACTTATAGCGTTCGTGAATTATTGGTTAAACTGGGTAATCAGACGTTTACAAAATTTCCGTTTCAATTAACCAAGTCTTAACAAGTTTGATTGCTTAACATGTTGGAAACATTTAATCATGTAAATATAGTTTTCATTAAACATATAATCATAGAAAGGTTCAGAAAAGTTCGGGTCACTACAGTACCTACCCGTTAAATAAATTTCGTCCCGAAATTTTAAGCGATTGGAGGTGTTGGCTCATCTTCTGGAAATAAGTGCGGGTACTTCTTCTTCATCTGATCTTCTCATTCCCAAGTGAACTCGAGTCCTCTACGAACATTCCATCGAACCTTAACAACCGGTATCTTATTTTGTTTAAGTCTCTTAACCTCACGATCCATTATTTCAACGGGTTCTTCAATGAATTGAAGTTTTTCATTGATTTGGATTTCGTCCAACGGAATAGTGAGATCTTGTTTAGCAAAACATTTCTTCAAATTCGAGACGTGGAAAGTGTTATGTACAGTCGCGGGTTGTTGAGGTAACTCAAGTCGGTAAGCTACTGGTCCGACACGATCAATAATCTTGAATGGTCCAATATACCTTGGATTTAATTTCCCTCGTTTACCAAATCGAACAACACCTTTCCAAGGTGCAACCTTAAGCATGAGCATCTCTCCAATTTCAAATTCTATATCTTTTCTTTGAATGTCAGCGTAGCTCTTTTGTCGACTTTGGGCGGTTTTCAACCGTTGTTGAATTTGGATGATCTTCTCAGTAGTTTCTTGTATAATCTCCGGACCCGTAATCTGTCTATCCCCTACTTCACTCCAACAAATTGGAGACCTGCACTTTCTACCATAAAGTGCTTCAAACGGCGTCATCTCAATGCTTGAATGGTAGCTGTTGTTGTAGGAAAATTCTGCTAATGGTAGATGTCGATCCCAACTGTTTCCGAAATCAATAACACATGATCGTAGCATGTCTTCAAGCGTTTGTATCGTCCTTTCGCTCTGCCCATCAGTTTGTGGATGATAGGCAGTACTCATGTCTAGACGAGTTCCTAATGCTTGCTGTAATGTCTGCCAGAATCTTGAAATAAATCTGCCATCCCTATCAGAGATAATAGAGATTGGTATTCCATGTCTGGAAACGACTTCCTTCAAATACAGTCTTGCTAACTTCTCCATCTTGTCATCTTATCTTATTGGCAGGAAGTGTGCTGATTTGGTAAGACGATCAACTATTACCCAAATAGTATCAAAACCACTTGCAGTCCTTGGCAATTTAGTGATGAAATCCATGGTAATGTTTTCCCATTTCCATTCTGGGATTTCGGGTTGTTGAAGTAGACCTGATGGTTTCTGATGCTCAGCTTTGACCTTAGAACACGTCAAACATTCTCCTACGTATTTAGCAACATCGGCTTTCATACCCGGCCACCAAAAATGTTTCTTGAGATCCTTGTACATCTTCGCCGTTCCAGGATGTATTGAGTATCTGGTTTTATGAGCTTCTCTAAGTACCATTTCTCTCATATCTCCAAATTTTGGTACCCAAATCCTTTCAGCCCTATACCGGGTTCCGTCTTCCTGAATATTAAGATGCTTCTCCGATCCTTTGGGTATTTCATCCTTTAAATTTCCCTCTTTTAAAACTCCTTGTTGCGCCTCCTTTATTTGAGTAGTAAGGTTATTATGAATCATTATATTCATAGATTTTACTCGAATGGGTTCTCTGTCCTTCCTGCTCAAGGCATCGGCTACCACATTTGCCTTCCCCGGGTGGTAACGAATCTCAAAGTCGTAATCATTCAATAATTCAATCCACCTACGCTGCCTCATATTCAGTTGTTTCTGATTAAATATGTGTTGAAGACTTTTGTGGTCGGTATATATAATACTTTTGACCCCATATAAGTAGTGCCTCCAAGTCTTTAATGCAAAAACAACCGCGCCTAATTCCAAATCATGCGTCATATAATTTTGTTCGTGAATCTTCAATTGTCTAGACGCATAAGCAATTACCTTCATTCATTGCATTAATACACAACCGAGACCTTGCTTTGAGGCATCACAATATATCACAAAATCATCATTCCCTTCAGGCAATGACAATATAGGTGCCGTAGTTAGCTTTTTCTTCAATAACTGAAACGCCTTCTCTTGTTCATCCTTCCATTCAAATTTCTTCCCTTTATGGGTTAATGCAGTCAAAGGTTTTGCTATTTTGGAGAAATCTTGGATGAATCTTCTGTAGTAACCAGCCAATCCTAAAAATTGACGTATATGCTTCGGAGTTTTTGGGGTTTCTCACTTTTTAACTGTTTCGATCTTTGCCGGGTCCACCTGGATACCTTCTTTGTTCACTATGTGACCGAGGAATTGAACTTTTTTCAACCAAAATGCACACTTTGAAAATTTAGCGTACAGTTTTTCTTTCCTCAATACTTCTAGCACTTTTCTCAAATGTTCTTCGTGCTCTTGATCATTCTTTGAGTAAATAAGTATGTCATCGATGAAAACAATGACAAACTTGTCAAGATATGGCCCACACACTCGGTTCATAAGGTCTATGAACACAGCTGGTGCGTTAGTCAATCCAAACGACATAACCATAAACTCGTAATGACCATAACGCGTCCTAAAAGCAGTTTTTGGAATATCATCCTCCTTTACTCGCATTTGATGATATCCAGAACGTAAATCAATCTTCGAATAAACCGACGAGCCTTGTAGTTAATCAAATAAGTCGTCAATTCTCGGTAGTGGATAACGGTTTTTGATGGTAAGTTTGTTCAACTCTCTGTAGTCAATACACAACCTAAATGTACCATCTTTCTTCTTGACAAACAAAACAGGAGCTCCCCATGGTGATGTGCTTGGTCGAATGAAACCACGTTCTAATAGTTCTTGCAGTTGGCTTTGCAGTTCTTTCATCTCGCTGGGTGCGAGTCTGTAAGGAGCACGAGCTATTGGTGCAGCTCCTGGTACAAGATCTATTTGAAATTCAACAGATCGATGTGGAGGTAGTCCCGGTAATTCTTTCGAAAATACATCGGGAAATTCTTTTGCGACAAAAACATCATTGATGCTCTTTTCTTCAGTTTGTACTTTCTCGACATGTGCTAGAATAGCATATCAACCTTTTCTTATTAGTTTTTGTGCCTTCAAATTACTAATAAGATGTAGCTTCGTGTTGCCCTTTTCTCCGTACACCATTAAGGGTTCTCCTTCTTCTCGTACAATGCGAATTGCATTTTTATAACATACGATCTCTGCTTTCACCTTCTTCAGCCAGTCCATGCAAACTATTACATCAAAACTCCCTAACTCTACTGGTATCAAATCAATCTTAAATATTTCGCTACCCAGTTTAATTTCTCGATTCCGGCATATATAATCTGCTGAAATTAATTTACCGTTTGCTAATTCAAGTAAAAATTTAATATCCAACGGCTCAATGGATAACTTAATTTAGCACAAAAATCTCTACTCATATAGCTTCTATCCGCACCCGAATCAAATAAAATGTAAGCAGATTTATTGTCAATAAGAAACGTACCCGTAACAAGCTCCGGTTCTTCCTGTGCCTCTGCCGCATTAATATTGAAAACTCTTCCGCGGCCTTGTCCATTCGTGTTCTCCTGGTTCGGGCAATTTCTAATAATGTGGCCCGGTTTTCCACATTTATAACAAACTACATTGGCATAACTTGCTCCGACACTACTTGCTCCACCATTACTCGTTCCGACACCATTTGTTCCTTTCGTTCTGTTAACCCCTGGTCCGTAGACCTCACACTTCACTGCGCTATGACCATTTCTTTTACACTTGTTGTAAAATTTGGTGCAGAACTCCAAGTGATACTTTTCACACCTTTGGCATAGCTGCTTCTGATTATTGTTGTTGTTGCGGTTGTTATTGTTGTTGGGATGATTGTTGTAGTTGCTGTTGTTGTTCTTGTTGTTGTTGTTGTTGTTGTTGTTGTTGTTGGGCCGTTTGTTGTAGTTGCGATTGTTGGGATAGTTGTAGCGATTATTGTTGTAATTGATGTTGTTGTTGTATTGGTGATTCTTATCACCGTTTTCCTCCCACTTTCTTTTGACTTGCTTCACATTGGCCTCTTCAGCCGCCTGTTCTTTAATTCTTTCCTCAATCTGGTTCACTAGTTTGTGAGCCATTCTACATGCCTGTTGTATGGAGGCGGGCTCGTGTGAACTTATATCTTCTTGGATTCTTTCCGGTAATCCTTTCACAAATGCGTCGATCTTCTCTTCCTCATCTTCGAACGCTCCCGGACACAATAGGCACAATTCTGTGAATTGTCTTTCATAAGTGGTAATATCAAATCCTTGGGTTCGTAACCCTCTAAGTTCTGTCTTGAGCTTATTGACCTCGGTTCTGGGACGGTACTTCTCGTTCATCAAGTGCTTGAATGCTAACCACGGTAGTGCATAAGCATCATCTTGTCCCACTTGCTCTAGATAGGTATTCCACCATGTTAACGCAGTACCTGTGAAGGTATGCGTAGCGTACTTCACTTTGTCCTCTTCAGTACACTTACTTATGGCAAACACCGATTCGACCTTCTCGGTCCACCGTTTCAATCCAATCGGTCTTTCGGTTCCATCAAATTCTAAAGGTTTGTAGGCAGTGAATTCTTTGTAGGTGCATCCTACACGATTTCCTGTACTACTAGATCCAAGGTTATTGTTGGTATGTAGCGCAGCCTGTACTGCGGCTATGTTTGAAGCAAGAAAGGCACGAAATTCCTCTTCGCTCATATTCAAGGTGTGTCGAGTAGTTGGTGCCATTTCCTTCAAAATAGTCAAATGAAACAAGTTAATCATACAGGATATTAAGAGTAGTCAATAGTATCTCGTAGCATAATATGAACTCATTTATAAAAGTTTTTTCTTCATATTAGCGTTTTATAAGTTTAAATTCGGGTAGTACATACCCGTTAAGTTCATACTTAGTAGCTAATATACAATTCAACTACTATAATTCTATATGAAAAACTGATTATAATAATATTTTGCGTTCAAACTTTTACACAATATTTTACAAACTTACAATACCGCTTATTTTACATATAGCATGAAATATAGCACACAATAAATTTGATACAAGATGGTTGTGAAGATAATTCTAGCTAGTACACAAGTCGTTCAGCAAAGGCAATAAAGACACGTAATTCATATGTCCAGAAACAAGTCATGCATTCTGGTTTTACAAGGACTACTTCTCATCCTTGGTCTTGTGGAACATAACCGTTATGGCCGTTGATAAGACAGCGTGTTGTAACGTCGTCAAAGGGACGAGGGTTACGTAATGTCCAACAGTCCTGTAACAATCTAAAAACCTCATTTCTTACCCCAATTACCGACTCCGTCACTTGTGGGAACATTTTGTTTAATAGTTGTAGCCCGATGTTCTTGTTCTCACTTTGGTGAGAAGCGAACATTACTAACCCGTAAGCATAACATGCTTCTTTATGTTGCATGTTAGCCGCTTTTTCTAAATCACGAAGTCCTATATTCGGATATATTGAGTCAAAATAATTTCTTAACCCGTTGCGTAAAATAGCATTTGGGTTCCCCGCAATATATGAGTCAAAGTAAACACATCGTAACTTATGGATTTCCCAATGTGATATCCTCCATCTTTCGAACGAAAGCCTTTTATAAACCAAGGCATTCTTGGAACGTTCTTCGAATGTCTTACAAACTGATCCCGCCTTAAATAGTTGTGCCGAGGAATTCTGAACGACTCTAGACAAGATTTCATCAATCATGTCTCCGGGTAGGTCTCTTAAAATATTGGGTTGTCTATCCATTTTGTGTTTTTATACTGTAAAATTGACAAGAGTTAGATTCATAAAAAAAATACTTATTAATACAAGCAATTTTTACATATATCATAAAGCATAAGCACACTATATTACATATATTACACCACACGAATACAACTATCTTATTCTGACTCGCTCGTTTCTTCTTCTTCGGTTTTGGTTCATTTTGTCAAGTTTCTAGGGATATATGATGTTCCCCTAATACGATCCGTCGTTTTCCACATTAGTTTAGAAAAACCTGGTGGTTTAGAGGTTCCCGGGTTATTGTCACAACTTAAGAAATATGGGTGTTGACGATACATATAAAGTTCATCGGGTTTGGAATCAAATTTCTCTATTTGTATGCCCTTTCTCTTATTGTTCTCTTTTGCCTTATTAAATTGTGTTGGGGTAATTTCTATAACATCATCGGAATCCTTGTCGGGATCCGATTCATCGGAGAATTGGTAATCCTCCCAATACTTTGCTTCCTTGACGGAAACACCATTGACCATAATTAACTTTGGTCGGTTGGTCGAGGATTTTCTTCTACTTAACCGTTTTATTATTTCCCTCACTGGTTCTATTTCTTCTTCCGGTTCCGATTTTTCTTCCGGTTCCGATTCTTCTTCCGGTTCCTCTTCGGGAACTTGTGAATCAGTCCATGAATCATTCCAATTTACATTTGACTCTTCATTATTATTAGGTGAGTCAATGGGACTTGTTCTAGAGGTAGACATCTATCACATAATATCAAACACGTTAAGAGATTAATATATCACATAATATTCACATGTTAAAAATATATAGTTTCCAACAAAATTTGTTAAGCAATCATTTTCCAAGTAAACACGGGCGAAGTCCAGACTCACTAATGCATCCTAACAAACTCGATAAGACACACTAATGCAAAATTCTGGTTCTCTAAGACCAACGCTCGGATACCAACTGAAATGTCCCGTTCTTATTGATTAAAAACGTTCCATATTAATTGATTTCGTTGCGAGGTTTTGACCTCTATATGAGACGTTTTTCAAAGATTGCATTCATTTTAAAACAAACCATAACCTTTATTTCATCAATAAAGGTTTAAAAAGCTTTACGTAGATTATCAAATAATGATAATCTAAAATATCCTGTTTACACGCGACCATTACATAATGGTTTACAATACAAATATGTTACAACAAAATAAGTTTCTTGAATGCAGTTTTTACACAATATCATACAAGCATGGACTCCAAATCTCGTCCTTATTTAAGTATGCGACAGCGGAAGCTCTTAATAATCACCTGAGAATAAACATGCTTAAAACGTCAACAAAAATGTTGGTGAGTTATAGGTTTAACCTATATATTATCAAATCATAATAATAGACCACAAGATTTCATATTTCAATACACATCCCATACATAGAGATAAAAATCATTCATATGGTGAACACCTGGTAACCGACATTAACAAGATGCATATTTAAGAATATCCCCATCATTCCGGGACACCCTTCGGATATGATATAAATTTCGAAGTACTAAAGCATCCGGTACTTTGGATGGGGTTTGTTAGGCCCAATAGATCTATCTTTAGGATTCGCGTCAATTAGGGTGTCTGTTCCCTAATTCTTAGATTACCAGACTTTAATAAAAAGGGGCATATTCGATTTCGATAATTCAACCATAGAATGTAGTTTCACGTACTTGTGTCTATTTTGTAAATCATTTATAAAACCTGCATGTATTCTCATCCCTAAAATATTAGATTTTAAAAGTGAGACTAT
The DNA here is from genome assembly GCF_046630445.1 of Rutidosis leptorrhynchoides. Lineage (NCBI taxonomy): Eukaryota > Viridiplantae > Streptophyta > Magnoliopsida > Asterales > Asteraceae > Rutidosis > Rutidosis leptorrhynchoides. The sequence goes on from NC_092337.1 coordinate 125,534,066, forward strand.
AACTCACATTCACAGATTTTTTTACTTCGTCGGGAAGTAAGAGTTGGCCACTGGTCGATTCACGAACCTATAACAAATATGTACATATATATCAAAGTATGTTCAAAATATATTTACAACACTTTTAATACATTTTGATGTTTTAAGTTTATTAAGTCAGCTGTCCTCGTTAGTAACCTACAACTAGTTGTCCACAGTTAGATGTACAGAAATAAATCGATATATATATTATCTTGAATCAATCCACGACCCAGTGTATACATATCTCAGTATTGATCACAACTCAAACTATATATATTTTGGAATCAACCTCAACCCTGTATAGCTAACTCCAACATTCACATATAGAGTGTCTATGGTTGTTCCGAAATATATATAGATGTGTCGATATGATAGGTCGAAATATTGTATACGTGTCTATGGTATCTCAAGATTACATAATATACAATACAAGTTGATTAAGTTATGGTTGGAATAGATTTGTTACCAATTTTCACGTAGCTAAAATGAGTAGTTTTTACCAATTTTGTTTTGCTCGCCATTTCTTCGTTTCTAATCCGTTTTGAGTGATTTAAGCGGACACAGTTTCGTATTGAACTTGACTTTATGAAACTAAACAGAAAAAGTATAGATTTATAGTCGGAAATACAAGTTACAAGTCTTTTTTGAAAGAGGTAGTCATTTCCGTCGAAAGAACGACATCTTGATGACTGTTTTGAAAAACATACTTTACTTTGAGTTTAACCATGATTTTTGGATATGGTTTCATGTTCATAAGAAAAATCATTTTCCCAGAAGTATAGCTTTTAAATCAAAGTTTTTCATAGTTTTTAATTATCCAAACCAAAACAGCCCCCGGTTGTAACTACGACGGCGTAAATCCGGTTTTATGGTGTTTATCGTGTTTCCGGGTTTTAAATCATTAAGTTAGCATATCATATAGATATTGATCATGTGTATAGTTGATTTTAAAAGTGTAGTTAGAAGGATTAACTTTATTTTCGAACAAGTTTAGAATTAACTAAACTATGTTCTAGTGATTACTAGTTTACCACTTCGAATATGATAGCTTTTTATGTATGAATCGAATGATGTTATGAACATCATTAATACCTTAAGTTCCTTGGATAAACCTACTGGAAAATAGAAAAATGGATCTAGCTTCAACGGATCCTTGGATGGCTCGAAGTTCTTGAAGCAGAATCATGACACGAAAACAAGTTCAAGTAAGATCATCACTTGAAATAAGATTGTTATAGTTATAGAAATTGAACCAAAGTTTGATTATGATTATTACCTTGTATTAGAATGATAACCTACTGTAAGAAACAAAGATTTCTTGAGGTTGGATGATCACCTTACAAGATTGGAAGTGAGCTAGCAAACTTGAAAGTATTCTTGATTTTATGTAACTAGAACTTGTAGAATTTATGAAGAACACTTAGAACTTGAAGTTAGAACTTGAGAGAGATCAATTAAATGAATAAAATTGAAGAATGAAAGTGTTTGTAGGTGTTTTTGGTCGTTGGTGTATGGATTAGATATAAAGGATATGTAATTTTGTTTTCATGTAAATAAGTCATGAATGATTACTCATATTTTTGTAATTTTATGAGATGTTTCATGCTAGTTGCCAAATAATGGTTCCCACATGTGTTAGGTGACTCACATGGGCTGCTAAGAGCTCATAATTGGAGTATATATACCAATAGTACATACATCTAAAAGCTGTGTATTGTACGAGTACGAATACGGGTGCATACGAGTAGAATTGTTGATGAAACTGAACGAGGATGTAATTGTAAGCATTTTTTATTAAGTAGAAGTATTTTGATAAGTGTCTTGAAGTCTTTCAAAAGTGTATGAATACATATTAAAACACTACATGTATATACATTTTAACTGAGTCGTTAAGTCATCGTTAGTCGTTACATGTAAGTGTTGTTTTGAGACCTTTAGGTTAACGATCTTGTTTAATGTTGTTAACCCAAAGTTTATAATATCAAATGAGATTTTAAATTATTATATTATCATGATATTATGATATATTAATATATCTTAATATGATATATACATTTAAATGTCGTTACAACGATAATCGTTACATATATGTCTCGTTTCGAAATCCTTAAGTTAGTAGTGTTGTATTTACTTATGTAGTTCATTGTTAATACACTTAATGATATATTTAATTATCATATTATCATGTTATATATAATATAACAATGTATTAATATGATTCATATATATTTAGTAAGACGTGGTTATAACGATAATCGTTATATGTATCGTTTCGAGTTTCATACGTCAATAGTTTCCTTTTTAAGTATATAACTTATTGTTACTATTTTTAATGAGATACTTGATGATCATTATATCATGTTAAACATATATATTTATTCATTTATGTATCATCATGTCATATACAACTTATAGCGTTCGTGAATCATTGGTCAAACTGGGTAATCAGACGTTTACAAAATTTCCATTTCAATTAACCAAGTCTTAACAAGTTTGATTGCTTAACATGTTGGAAATATTTAATCATGTAAATATAGTTTTCATTAAACATATAATCATAGAAAGGTTCGGAAAAGTTCGGGTCACTACAACATCCGTCGGCAAACAACTAATAGCAACACAAGGATCATCGGCTGGTACGGGCACGCGACTCGTAGTTGATCGGGCTACAGTCTACCGATAGTCCCTCTTACCAGATTATCTGTGTAATCGCTCAGACGTAAAGCATGTGTCCTTCTATGCTATACTGAACATCCGTAGGACTTGGACCCAACCTAGCCTGGCCTCAGTTGACCTCGTGCGGACCCCACCTAGCCTTGCCTCAGTGGAATCCCCAGCTAGCCTGGCCTCACTGGTGCTCACAAAATAGTGCACAGAAATGACATACAACAGCATGGCAAACTATCTAATGCATACATACATACAAAGGTAACTATGCATGGCACTTGGCTATCAACAGTATAAACTAATAGTAGCATTGGTTGCTACTCTATACTATAACCGGAGATAGTCCCACTCACCGATACTCGCAAACTCGGTAGTTTAATGTCATCGAGTCTTCGCCTCGTCTGTATCAACTGAGGACAAATACCGAACAAGTTAGTAATCGCACCATATTTACTAACAATATTGCATTATATATATACACCACATATATATATATATATATACACTAAACATATATACTTATACACATACACTACATATATATATATATATATATATATATATATATATATATATACACGCACACACATATATACACATATGTATATATAAGCGCGCACACACACACACACACACACACACACACACACACATATATATATATATATATATATATATATACACACATACATACTCTCACACATATATATACACATATATATATATATAAGCGCGCGCGCACACACA